>NC_134802.1:37116722-37121722 GCF_046742065.1 Oratosquilla oratoria
GAATAAATGAATAAATGAATAAATGAATAAATGAATATATGAATATATGAATAAATGAATAAATGAATAAATGAATGAATGAATGAATAAATTATCTAATGAATAAATGAATAAATGAATAAATGAATAAATGAATAAATGAATAAATGAATAAATGAATAAATGAATAAATGAATAAATGAATAAATGAATAAATGAATAAATGAATGAATGAATAAATGAATAGATAATTAGATAAATAAATAAATAATTAAATAAATAGATAAATAAATAAATAAATGAATGAATAAATAAACAAATAAATATATAAATAAATGAATAAATAAAAAAATAGAATAAAATTAAAATTATAATAATATAGATAATAAGGGTGATTTCAGAATGGGAATGGAATTAGATGAGACCGGAGGATTCTGTCATCCCTAAATTTTACAAACTGCCAAAGGTTCACAAGGAAGGGGTTCCTCTGAGACCCATCATTGCCTTTAAAGGTTCCCCTACGTATAACCTAGCGAGGGTACTGGCCAAACGACTCAAGTCCGTAGTGGAAAAATTGGAGAGGATGCTCAGGAACTGTTGACTTCGTGGAACGGATCCATGGGATGGGTTTGGAGGAAGGAGATTTCATGTTGTCGTTCGATGTGAAATCTATGTTTACCTCACTGGTACAAGATTTGTTGAAACAAGCTACGTGAGTTAAAGTTGAGAGCGTGGAGGACTTCTTGAAAAATGAGAAACTGTCAACAAAGGAGCTTATGGGACTAATCAGTTTGTGTCTGAACACTATTTTACGGGGCTGCCTAGTGTAGGCCTTATGGTTTTACGGAGCTGCCTAGTGTAGGCCTTATGGTCTCTTGTAGTCTCCTTCTTTCTTATGTTCTTATGTTCTTATGTTATTCAGGTGCAGGGACAAAATTTATCATCAGAGGGCTGAAACCCAAATGGGCTCACCAATTTCTGTAGTAATGACTGAAATGGCAATGCAGCAGTTCAAGAAGGCGGTGATGGCAGCAGCACCTACGTCTCTAAAAATGTGGGTACGATATGTGGACGACATCTTCGTTTTTATGAAGAAAGAAGAGGTGGAACCCTTCTTCATCCTCTTAGATGACAAAAATAAGGCCATTCAACTCGAAGTGGAAGGAGAAGATGGGAAACTACCGTTCCTGGATGTGTTGGTTACGAGATTGGGGGAATTTTCTGACCACACCGGTGTACAGAAAGGGCACACACACAGACAAGCTGCTTGACTATGACAGCTGCCACTCGATGGCACACGAGAGAAGTGTGGCCAAAACGTTATGATCGAGAGCGGAGAAAGTTTGTTCTACGGGGAAGAACATCAAGGAAGAGAAGAACTACATTATGAAGGTCTTTAAAGATAATGGATACCCCAGGTCAGTGGTGAGAAGGTGGACAGCAAAACAGGAGAACAACGTAGAATGCGGGAGACACCCTAAAACTAGTAGAATTACGGTCTCCCACATAAAAGGGCCGTTTTAGGTGACGACCAGGCTTTAAGAAACACGGGATGGCAGATGCGCACAAACCCATGAACACGATACACGGTAATCTGACAAAGGTAAAGGATAAGGGAACATAAGGAGAACAGGCTGGGGTAGTATACATCAAGTGCAGAGATTGTGATGCACAATACGTGGAGATACTGGAAAGAAGCTGGCGACACGAGTAGAAGAACACTGGAGGGCGGTAAATAGGAAGGATAAGAGCTCAGCGATTCTTAGACACTGAAGATCGACAACACGAAATAGACTGGCAAAATGCGGGAGTCAGATACAAAGCCAGCCGGAAAGGGGCAAGATTATTTCTAGAAGCATGGGCCAGTGATCAAAGGAGCATGAGCCGTTGCGTCACTTTGAACGCCGTGTACGAAGGAACGAGGGGGAGATTGGAGTAAAGGGCTTCTTAACCAGAAATGAGGAGGATGGATTTTGTCCGATATACACCAGTTCGGTGTTCGTTAGGTCCGGCCGCTTTAGTCCTGGTAATCACTTGTTTATTCATTCAGGCGTACTACTGTGTAAACTACGAGTATTTATATTGCTATTTGAATTATGTTATTTTTCTGCGGAATCCGTATTTTGTGCAATTTTGGATGTCATAACGATCGCCTAAGAGACTTTTCCCACGGTCACACACGTGCCGATATATAATGGTTTTGCTTTGTATGACAATGTATATCCCTGAAAACGAACCTTGAACAGGGTTCGAAACGTCGAAATTAAACTCTTTCTACGATGAGTCCAGCGTTTACTTTCTACTAAAACTATGGCATCTAGATTCCAGCTATTCTCGAATATATATATATATATATATATATATATATATATATATATATGTATGTATGTATGTATGTATGTATGTGTATATATACGTATACACACACTCACACACACACACACACGCACACACCACACACACACACACACACACACACACACACACACACACACACACACACACACACACACACACACACACACACACACACACACACATATATATATATATATATATATATATATATATATATATGTATGTATGTATGTATGTATGTATCATGCCGCGACGACCTTTCAAAATTGAAAGACTTATATCACCTAGTCGTTCCACCGAGGGTACACGTGCAGGTACGGTATGTACTATACTGCATCAAATCCCTTATGCAGGATCGTCGCGGCATGATGGTACGGCCTTCGTCTTATAATAAGCAGGCCGCCCAGGTGAGTGTTCAAATCCTAGTAGAAGAGTTTACTAATTCCATGTCATAGTTGCACAGAAACTTGTTGGAAGACTAGTACGTATAAAGGATTTCATGCAATAGTGTACATACTGTGCCTGCGCGTGTGCCCTCGGTGAAAAGACTAGGTGATATAAGTCATTCCATTTTGAATGGTCGTCGCTGCATGATGATGGGTCTTCGTCTTATAATAAGCAATCCGCTCAAGCGAGGGTTCGAATTCCAATAGGAGAGTTTATATATATATATATATATATATATATATATATATATATATATATATATATATACACATATATATATAGAATATATATATATATATACATATACATATATATATATATATATATATATATATATATATATATATATATATATATATATATGTGTGTGTGTGTGTGAGATGGAAAGCCTTCACGCCATCCTGATGCGGCGCTCTCAGCTCCGCTGGGCCGGCCATGTTCATCGCATGGATAAACGTCGCTTACCCAAGAGAGTATTCTATGATGAACTATCCACAGGCACGCGTGCAGTTGGCAGACCAAAGCTGCGATACAAAGACTCACTGAAGACCTCACTCAAGCAATGCGACGTTTCCCACAACACCTGGGAAGCTTCTGCCGAGCATCTTCAGGCCTGGCGATATGTCATATAATCCAGTGACAACTTCGAGGCGAGACGGACAAGGGAAAGAGAGAAAGACCTTAAGAGCTTCACCTCTCATTCCAGACCAGCTGTGCACATCTCCTACCCACACTGCAACAGACTCTTCCGAGCAAGGATTGGCTTGATCAGCCATCTCCACACTCACCCCCCCCCCCAGTGATATGATGAAGACATGGTTGTCTTTGCTCGCGAGGGACGAACATTTTATATGTATATATGTATATATATATATATATATATATATATATATATATATATATATATATATAAATGTATATATACATATATATATATATATGTATAGAATAAAGACGGAGTGTTACTAACAGATGAGAACGAAGTAGATGAAAGGTGGAGAGAATATTTCTCAGAATTATTGAATCCTCAGGAATTGGACGATGAGTGTGAAAACACCAGCCTGAGACTAAACTACTACCACGAAATATCTATCGAAGAAACTAGAGTTGCCATCAGTAAAATGAAAAATGGAAAAAGTCCTGGATGCGATGGCATACCTGTAGAGCTGCTAAAAGGAAATGAAAACACAGTCACGTGGCTAACGAGAATTTTCAATGTAGCTTGGTGTGAAGGTAGAGTACCAGAGGATTGGGGGAAAGCCATTATATGTAAAGTACCAAAGAAAGGCGACAAGTCAGAATGCAAAAATTGGAGAGGAATATCCTTATTATCACATGTGGAGAAGATATATGAAAGAATACTTGAAAGAAGGTTAAGAGCGACGGTAGAAGAAAAATTAGAGGAGGGACAGTATGGATTTAGACCTGAGAGAGGTACAACAGATGCAATTTTCTCCTTGAAAATGCTGATGGAGAAGAGATGGGAATGGGATCAACCAGTGTGTATAGCTTTTGTTGACTTAGAAAAAGCCTTTGACAGGCTACCAAGGAAGATAATTTGGGATACATTGGAAGACCCTATATATGGTGTAGATAGATTACTTGTTAGAGCAATCAAAAGTCTATATAGTAAATGTACCAGCGCTGTAAGAACACAAACTCGCGAGGATAACTGGTTTGATGTAAATTCTGGAGTAAGACAAGGTGGGGTTATATCCCCATTGCTTTTTGTACTTTTTATGGACAAATGTATGAAAAATTTGAGATCTGGAGAGGAAGTTATTACATTGGCATACGCAGATGATATTGCACTAAGTGCATTCAATAGAAGAGCACGTAATATCGTGGGAAAAGAGTTTTTTAATAATAATTTATTAGTCATAAATCCACAACTACCTAATTTCTATGGACTCCCAAAAATTCATAAAGAAAGTGTTCCCCTAAGACCCATCATTTCAAATAGAAATTCTTGTACGAGTAAGACATCAAAATGGCTCACGAACATTTTATCACAATTTGTAGGGTGCTTTTCCGACTCGCATATAAAACATTCAGAAGATTTCATAAGTAAGATCAAGAATCATCATTTATCTGGGCAGAGAAAATTACTAAGTCTTGATGTAGTTTCTTTGTTCACTTGCATCAACGTAGCTGAGGTTTTAGCTTTCTTGGAAACAAAATTACAAAATTATCGGGACCAACTACCAATCTCTGTC
>NC_134802.1:37129222-37139222 GCF_046742065.1 Oratosquilla oratoria
TTTCATTAAGGGTTTCACAGTTCCCTTTTTTACATGTGTATTCGTACACAAGGTGGCTACGTTGGAATATTGGGGAAGAAGGAATCATCATCCTACAAAAGGAATCGAACTACAGGCGCCTTCCCTCTTCAACCTCGCTCGATGGACATTGTAATAAAACTTCTATATTTTCAGTAGTCTATGCCGGGTCTTCCCTCCTCAACCTCGCTTGATGGAGTTTGTTATGGTGATTCTTAGGAGCTCCTGAGGTTAGGTGGTATGACAGACGACGTGAGAGACTTAAGGTTGTCATGCCGATATAGGTAGTGAGATGGGTCGCACAATCCCCATGTTTGCATGTGTGCCGATATACAACATGAGATTTTTGAAGCTCATCAACGGTCTGCTTGGTGTTTTCCTCAGGAGTAGGTTCGAGGTTTTTCTGTTCTGATAATAATGTATCAAGTTAGTTTTGGTGTTAGCTTCAGTGGGCTTAATGTTTCTCCTTATAATTTGTTGCACTATCCTCTCATCCTCCTTTTTATGCATTGGAGAAGAAAGGTATATAGTAGATGTTGATAACATTCTGGTTTGTCTGAAACAGTTCCTGGTTTATAAATTATGGTACCAATTGTCCATGATTTTCTTGGTCACTTTTTCAATATCTTTGTAGTTAAATCCGTTGTTTACGAGGACCTGCGACGTTCTTTCCAATTCTAGGTGTACATTTTACTAGCTACTACAATGGCTAAGGGATCTTCCTGCGTATACAAAAATGTTTGAGTTCTTGTACCTTTGCGGGCATTCACTCAGTCCATTAATGCAATGTCCGGAGTTGCCGGCTTCTCCTTGTCTCACTAAGACATCAAGGAAAGGGTCAGATTCATTTTCACTGTTTTCGGTGGTGAAGGTAAGACCTGAGGCTTCGACGACTTGTAGTTGCAGGGCTACAATTTGTTCGTTATTTTCTGCTTTCACAAAAATATCGTCTACATAACGACAGTACATCTGCGGTTTCTGTACTTTGCCGAAGAGCTTTTCTTCGACGTTATCAATTAGGATCTCACATTCAAGGCACTTTTATTTTTTGTAGGGGCTTCATGATGTTTCAGTTTAGTCCGAAATTGTGAAGTTCTTCTTGATTGTCAGTCAAGGTGTTATCAGTGAGGTTTGTGAAGCCTTTTAAGGGACGTGGATATTTGAGTTGTCCTCCACTAAAATTGACTAGCTTTTTTTTTTATAACTTCTTAATGGGTAATATCAAAGAAGAGGTCTGTCGGCGAGGTATAGAAGCCGCAGATAATGATATCAGTACCAGATTAATGAAAATAAGCAAAGAAACTGATAAATATGTGTGAAGAAAAATTAAGGAGATGATTTTTTTTGTTTTTTTTAGGAAAAAATATTTTTATCTGAATGAAATCATCCTTCGTTGTGGAGTTGGTTGTGATATTTCATATGAATTAAATGAATAGACATTAGCCTTAATAAGTTTTACAAGAAATACCACTGTACCAGGATTCAAATAAAATCAAACAAAACAGGACAGAAATATTTGGTTTCTGTAATTAATTAAGCCAGGAAATCAAATTCCAATATCCATCAGGCCACAGTCAGTCATCAGTCAGACAGCCAGTCAGTCTATGTAGCACCTTCTGCTTCAATTCGAGTTCGACTCCTATCATTACCTTGATAAACTTAATCCCTCTGTCTGTCTCTAACTTGGTTTAACTAACGCTAACTTACTCAAACTAATTGTGAATAGGGACGAAGACACATCACGAGCCCAACTTGTTTTCTCTTGAACCGGGATTCAAACTGGGTCGCATAAAGTTTGGATTGAGGAATCAATACCTTTATCACCTTATGCTATATATTTTCTTCTTCGAAGTATTTGAATTATATATCGTTCTATCATCACATTATTATCAAACGAGGAAGATGAAGAGGATTAAAACTAATTAAAATTGTCTGACATTAGGTCAGTGGTAGAGTATATTATAACTGGGTTGAGGAATCAATGCGATATCGTGGAGAAGACACACCTTTATCACCTTATGCTATATATTTTCTTCTTCGAAGTTTTTGAATTATATATCGTTCTATCATCACATTATTATCAAACGAGGGAGATGAAGAGGATTAAAACTAATTAAGATCGTCAGACATTAGATCAGTGGTAGAGTATATTAGAACTGATTAGAATTGTCTTGCATTATCCATGAGCGTCATTAAATGGAATATTATTACCTGAAAAGCTCACTAGAACCAAGGAAAGAAATGTTGTATAAAAATATTTGATTTCTTGTGATTATATCCTCTCCCTATTACTAGCGGTCGACAGGTCGACAAGAATATCTTGCAATAATTTCCTTTTCTTCCTTCATATTTCATTAATCTTCAGCGACGCTTCCTATGATACGCACCCAAGGCTCTAGATGTCATTATGAGGGCCCTCGTCATAGATCCAACTATAAATGATAAGAACCAGCACTTTACCATTAGGTTTTTGTGGGCGAAGCTCCTACAGGAAGCACCTTAAGGCAAGCCACCAAATGAACAATAAAGAGCTAAGTAAAAAACAACTAATAAGGATATGTTACATACGTCAGCTTCCCCAGTTTTTGTGTTAGTTATATGTTCATTATGTCTTGAGTATTTTCCTTGTAAGTGCTTTCTGAGCAGAGTGGAAAACTGTAATAAATCGCCATGAAGGAACAAGTACCATTTATTATGATTTACAGGTTACTAATTCAATCCTCAAAAGGTCAGTCACCGAACTAACACACATACACACACACACACACACACACACACACACACACACACACACACACACACACACACACACACACACACACACACACACACACACACAACACACACACACACACACACACACACACACACACACACACACACACACACACACACACACACACACACACACACACACACACACACACACACACACACACACACACACACACACACACACACACACACACACACACACACACACACACACACACACACACACACACACACACACACACACACACACACACACACACACACACACACACACACACACACACACACACACACACACACACACACACACACACACACATATTAACTAACGCCAAGGTATGTTTTGATCAGACCCTTTGGCCTCGCCCATAAAATTCATTCTATGATAGACAGAACAATCTTAAATTCGATACATTCTATTCAAAGCTAATTTAAGTTAAATTAAATGGAGGTAGTATAATAGGTAGAAATGAAAAATATATAAGAATATTAATAGATTATATATTTCATAGTATATGATCAGACAAACTTTCCATTAGTAAATGAAAATAAAAACAGTTTTAAGTATAATAATATTTTTGTATTTCAAAGAGCATTTGCTCTTTAACTTTGTTATGTAAAGATTTATTAAAAACCTAGTTGTACTCTATTCTAAAATGGTTTTGATGAAAGAAAATGTATTGTTGTAATCAATGTTGTTCTTGGGTGTATGTATGTCTGAATTTTTGTGTGTTTGTGTGTATGTTTGTGTGTGTGTTTGTGTGTGTGTGTATGTATGTGTGTGTGTGTGTGTGTGTGTGTGTGTGTGTGTGTGTGTGTGTGTGTGTGTGTGTGTGTGTGTGTGTGTGTGTGCGCGCGTGTGTGTGTGTGTGTGTGTTTGTGTGTGTGTGTGTGTGTGTGTGTATGTGTGTGTGTGTGTGTGTGTGTGTGTGTGTGTGTGTGTGTGTGTGTGTGTGTGTGTGTGTGTGTGTGTGTGTGTGTGTGTGTGTTTGTGTGTGTGTGTTTGTGTGTGTGTGTATTGGCTGCATGTTATTGTGCCAAAGTGCCATGCATTTGATACTTTAGGGTCTCTTTGGGCGCCCCTACGGACCTGAGTCACACATCATTTTCTCTGTGATAGAGGAGGACTCTGTTCACAGAGAAATGATAACACTTTTATTATACTGCAACTGTCCCTCCGTTATGTTGTACCCTAACCCCTTGTTACTATCCTGTACCATTTCTCTGAATATTCATTTCCTTTTTTCGCTTACCCTGTTGTGGGGTATAGAATGCTGCCACCAAGTCTTCCCACTTGAATCTTAAGAGGCGAGAAAAACGGGACGGGGATTGGGACTAGGCATCCTTCTCCCTGTACTTCCACAGGGACATTCCTAAAAAAAAGTAAAGGCATAAGGGGGTCTATGAATTTCCCAACCAGTACCCTAAGGTTTGGGTCTTTTAATGCCCGTGTATATAGTACAAATGTGAGTAAAAGGGAAGAGATAGGCAGTATGTTTGTGAGAAGAAAGATAGGTGTGTTGGCTTTGAGTGAAACTAAGTTGAGAGGGAAGGGCCAGTGTGACTTTGGGAGTATAGTTGGGAGGTTCTCAGGAATGAAGAGACGGTTAGACTAGTAAGTGAAGAGATAGGAAATGGTAAAGTGGAGTGAAAGGAGCTTTCTTCAAGGTTAATGTGGATGAAGGTGAAACTGGGAAAGAAGATGTGGGCTTTTGTACGTGCATATGGGCCTGGTAGTGAGAAGAGTGTAGAGGAAAGGGAGGTTTTTTGGATAGAATTAAATGAGTGCATAGAGGGATTAGGGAGAAACGTCTATGTAGTAGTATTGAAAAACCTTAATGCTAGGGAGGGAAATGAACCAATAAACGGAGTGGTCGGGAAATGTGGAGTTTCAGGAAAGAATTGTAGAGGAGAGTTGAGGGTGGAGATGTGTCTAGAAAGAGAGTTGATGATAGCAAATACAGTATTGAGGAAGAAAGTTAAACATAAGTACACATGGGAGAAGGTAGTGGATTGAATGGTGGTAGACAGAGCGTTAATGGACTATGTAGTGGTAGGTAGGGGTATAATAGGAAGAGTTAAGGATGTACATGTTCTAAGTGAAGAGAGTCGGGGAATATTAGATCATTTTCTGGTGGAAGGTAAGTTGAAAGTGGAGAATAGATGTAGAAAGAGGAAAAGGACAAAAGATAGGGAGGTGCTTAGAGTGAACTACTTAAGTGAGAAAGAAAAGGAGAAGGAGTACAAGAAGAAGCTGAGGGAGAGGAGTAGGGGTGTGTGCAAAGATGGTGTGTGGAACAAGGAAGAAGGGAGGAAATAGAAAGAATGGTAGTGAGTGGTGGGACGAGGAAGCAAAGAAGGGTGTAGAAGAAAAGAAGCGAGCTTTCACAGATTGGTTACAAAATATAACGAGGGATTCATATGAGAGATACAAAGAAAAGAGGTGTAAAACATAAGAAAAAAGGCAAATAAGAGAGCAGATATGAAATGGGGTAAGAGTATGATAGAAAATTAAAAAAATTATAAAAAGATGTTTTGGAAAGAAATTAAGAGAGGAAGAGGAGGCGAATCAAGTAGAGAAGAAAAGGTAAAAGGTGCAGATGGAGAGATGATAATGGAAGAGAGGGCAGTAAGAGGAAGATGATTAGAGTATTTTAGGGAATTGCTAAATGTGAAGGAGAATAGGGAGAGAAAGGTAGTTGCAGTGGAAAGTGCTAAGAAATTGACCGTGATGAGTGAGGAAAATGGAGGAGAAATAATGAAGGATGAAGTGAAGGCATTTGTTAAGATGATGAGAGCAGGTAAGGCACCTGTGTTGGATGCGTGTCATGCATAATGTCTGAAAAAAAAAAGAGATATAGTGATGGTGGACTGGCAAGTGAGGTTATTTAATGTATATTTAAGAGAGGTTAGAGTGCCAGAGGACTGGAGGAGTGCCTGTATAATTCCACTTTACAAGGGTAAAGGGGGCAGATGTGAGTGTAGTAGTTTCAGAGGGATTAGCTTGTTAGGGGAGCTGGGAAGGTTTATGGGAGGGTCTTGATTGAAAGGATTAAGAGAGGAACAGAGGGAGGAACAGTGTGGGTTTTGGACAGGTAGAGTTACGTAGATCAGATTTTTATGGTAAGAAAGATATGTGAGAAAGCAATGGGAAAAGGTAAGGATGTTTTTTTGACTTATGTGGATTTGGAAAAAGCTTATGACATGGTAGACAGGAAGGCACTGTGGAAGGTATTGCAGATATACGGGATAGGAGGGAAGCTTTTAGGAGCTGTCAAGAGTTTTTACGAGAGTAGTAGAGCGTTTTTCAGGATTAGAAATGGAGAGAGTGTGTAGTTTGAAGTAAAGGTGGGACTTCGTCAGGAATGTGTTATGTCACCCTGACTGTTCAATTTATACATGGATGGGTGGTGTGAGAGGTAAATACAAGGGTAGTATGTCAGGGATTGGAGATGGTTAAAAAAAATGGAGAAAGTGGGAGATAAACCAGCTGTTGTTTGCGGACGACACTTCGTTTGTATCAGGATCAGAAGAGGGATTGAGGAAGATAGTGACAGAGTTTGGGAAAGTGTGTGAAAGAAGTTAAAGATAAATGTGGGTAAAAGTAAGGTTATGAGATGTACAAGGGGTGAAAGTGGCAGTAGACTGGAAGTGAGTATTAAGGGGAGAGACTAGAGGAAGTGGATAGTTTTAGATACTTTGGTGCAAATGTGGCAGGAAAAGGAGGAGTGGAGGTGGAGGTAGAATGTAGATTGAGAGAAGCGAATAAAAGCCTTGGTGAATTAAAAAGTGTAATGAGAAATAGGCATTTGGGAATGGATGCTAAGAAGAGATTGTATGAAGGAGTGATTGTGCCAACAGCACTGTATGGGGCAGAAACATGGAAAATAAGAGAGGAAGACAGGAGTTTGAATGTGTTTGAGATGAGGCGTCTGAGAAGTATGATAGGGGCTACTAGGCTGGATGGAGTGAGAAATAAGGAGGTGAGGAGGAGAACAGGAAAGAATATGGAAAGAATGAGCAAAGAAAGACTAGTAAAATGGATGTGGAAGGCAGAGGTGGAAGGAGTGAACATGATGAGGTGACCTAGAATGAGATGGATGAATGGGGTAAAAGGGGCTTTGGGGAAGAGAGAAATGTCTGTTGAGGAAGGACGGGAGAGGAGCAGAAGACAGGGGTGAGTGGAGAATGGTTGTATATGGATGATGTTGTGATGCATAAGGTGGAATGGGTGAGGGATGGGGTTGATTCAAAAACCAGTCTGGGTAGCCTATTTTTAGTAATTGAGTGCGCACTGATTCAATTTCTGAGTTGAGAAACTCCGGGATGTAAGTCTGAAGAGCTCTTAGATAAAGGCCCGAGAGCTTTTTTGATTTGCGGCCCAGTATTTCTCAACTCAGAAAATGAATCAGTACGCACTCAATTACTAAAAATAAGCTACCCATACTGGTTTTTGACAAAAGTCCTCAACAAAGCTAAAGCCACTTATTTTAGAACAGCTTACTCCAATACAAAATTTGTCTGGGAAAAATCAAATATCAAACTCCCATATAATGAACCAATACATGCCGCATCAAAATTTCTACCTAGTAATCAAATTAGGATCACAATTATTTACCCAAACAACATTAAAAAAAAAAAAAAAGTGGTAAATGTCCATCACAGATCTCCTTATAAGGACAACACTGGAGTATATAAAATACCATGTCTCGATTGTGATAAAGTATACTGGGGACAAACAGGACGTAATCTACCTAATAGGGTCAAAGAACATGAAAATTAATTCAAATACTGCCAGGAAAACTCAGCTGTATTTCTTCATTCAAGTCTTTTTAGATCACAGAATAGATTGGAAGAATGTAGCTACAGTATATAAATCACATTGTAGTTTTAAAAGAAAAATTATTGAGTCCTCATTAATAAAACAGTTCCCAAATTACAACACTTCTAAAAGGTCAATGGTCACCAGATGCCATTACTAGTTTGGCAGTTAATAAATTCCAGAGGACGAGACGTCCGATTCCACTCAGGGCACGTGACTTGAGGCTTACCGAGTTCCCTATTGTAGCTTTCTCCTCTGTATATATGTTCTTGTCTATGTACCCAATAATTGTAACTGCTGAAGAGGACCACAGCTAGTGGTCGAAATATACGGTTTACTCTGTATCTCAGCTTATCTTTCTCCGAGAGTGGGTTTAAGTTTTATTTTACTCATGTGTTACGACATCTACGTTACTTGATATATGTATATATATATATATATATATATATATATATATATATATATATACATATGAATATATATATATATATGTATATGTATACATATATAATATATATATATATATATATATATATATATATATATATATATATATATATATATATACAGGGTGTCCCAGAAGTCACGCACCATCCAGGTTTTCATAAAAATACATATGAATAGCAATTTTATTGATCATAATCATAACAGATGCTCAAATTATTCACCCCCTACATTGGCACATGCATCAATTCTCTTTATAAAACTGTCTTTCACTCGGCAACTGAGCCAGTTTCTTGGAAGCGTTTGATCAAACGGCAGACAGTGGTATGGCTCATTGGTTGTTTTCGCTCAGGATGATTGCGATTGAAATCTTTAGCTACAGAGCGGTATGGCGCTCCATCTCTTCCAAACATAAAAAACAATTGAACTCTTTCTTGTACTGTTAGTTTCTCACCCATAATATCAAATCAGATCTGAAAAAAAATAATAATAATAAGATAAAGAGCAGTATATGGTGCGTGACTTCTGGGACACCCTGTATATATATATATATATATATATATATATATATATATATATATATATATATATATATATATGTATATATATTATATAATATATGTGTATATTTATTTATATATTATATATATATATATATATATATATATATATATATATATATACATACATACATACAAAATGCATGCATTCACCTGGACCTATCCCACTCCAATCTATCACTCATTTGTTTTCCTTTTATCAGCCTGTTCTCTGCCCGCTACGAGGGACTGAAGCAGAGGAGCAAGACACAGTATATCCACAGCCAGCTGCGGGCATGGCTGTTTCATTCATTTGACCCTGCATCCCCGTCCGTCGGCATCAGAGAGCATCCTTTGGTCTACTCACGTGCCCTGACGCGCCTATGTGCACGTCACAAAACATGTGTTCGCATAGAAATGTAAACCAAAGAAGGCTGCTGCATTCCGTCTTGGGAAGTTTTGTCCTTCATTTTCACTTTAGCATACTTTTTGAGAATCATCTGTACCATTTTTTTTTTTTGTCTATATGTTTACTTATATGTCTATTTATTATTACTTTTTTGTTCACTTGTTTGTCTATTTGTTTCATGGTAAATAATTAACGAAGACCGATAATATGGACCACAGTTTCGGCAATAATTCTCCATCATACCTTGAAACTGATCGGACAATTACGCTCTCAATAAATCCTTTGATTTAAAAAAAAAAAAAAAAAAAAAATACAACTAAAATGCAAAACACATACTCAAACCCTCAACCAGAATACAAACATTTAAGCATTGTTATCTTGACTTCTATACTAATCTACCCACCCTGGTTTGTCTTGTGTTAACTTTCCTGCTTCTTCATTTGCATTGCTAAAATACAATACGACCAAGTCATCTTCGTTCCAAGTCTTCCTAACAAGACAACTTCATATCGTTGAAGTTGCGGCTCTCTTTTCTCCTACGGCAGCCAGACACAGGGGCTCCAGGCGGGCGTTATCAAAACTTACAAGAAATCTTTATATTTCCACTGATATCCAAGTTGTCTACCTTTCAGGGCCTCCATCTTTTATTGCAATATTGATAGCAATTATAAAGGCACCGATAACTATGATAATGATATACATATCAATGAAAAAATAATAATGATAATAGTAATAATCATAATGATAATGGTAATAATAATAATAATAATAATAATAAAAAGAAATGAAATAATAATAATGATAATAATAATAATAATAATAATAATAATAACAATAATAATAATAATAATAATAATAATGATAATAATAAAAATAATAATAATAATAATAATAATAATAATAATAATAATAATAATAATAATAATAATAATAATAATAATAATAATAATAATAATAATAATAATAATAATAATAATAATAATAATAATAATA
>NC_134802.1:37146722-37149222 GCF_046742065.1 Oratosquilla oratoria
TAAGCCTTTTCCAGATCCATAAAAGCCCAAAAAACATCCTTCCCCTTTCCTATAGCTTTCTCACATATCTGTCTTACCACAAAGATCTGATCTACACAACCTCTACCTGTCCTAAATCCACACTGTTCCTCACCAATTACTCCTTCTGTTCCTCTCCTAATCCTCTCAATCAAGATCCTCCCATAAGCCTTCCCAACTACACTCAACAAGCTAATCCCTCTGAAACTACTACATTCACACTTGTCCCCATTTCCCTTGTAAAGAGGAAATAATGATAATAATAATAATAATAATGATAATAATAATAATAATAATAATAATAATAATAATAATAATAATAATAATAATAATAATAATAATAATAATAATAATAATAATAATAATAATAATAATAATAATAATAATAATAACAATAATAATAATAATAATAATAATAATAATAATAATAATAATAATAATAATAATAATAATAATAATAATAATAATAATAATAATAATAATAATAATAATAATAATAATAATAATAATAATAATAATAATAATAAATAATAATAAATAATAATAATAATAATAATAATAATAATAATGATAATAATAATAACAATAATAAATAATAATAATAATAATAATAATAAATAATAATAATAATAATAATAATAATAATAATAATAATAATAATAATAATAATAATAATAATAATAATAATAATAATAATAATAATAATAATAATAATAATAATAATAATAATAATAATAATAATAATAATATTAATAATAATAATAATAATAATAATAATAATAATAATAATAATAATAATAATAATAATAATAATAATAATAATAATAATAATAATAATAATAATAATAATAATAATAATAATAATAATAATAATAATAATAATAATAATAATAATAATAATAATAATAATAATAATAATAATAATAATAATAATAAATAATAATAATAATAATAATAATAATAATAATAATAATAATAATAATAATAATAATAATAATAATAATAATAATAATAATAATAATAATAATAATAATAATAATAATAATAATAATAATAATAATAATAATAATAATAATAATAATAATAATAATAATAATAATAATAATAATAATAATAATAAATAATAATAATAATAATAATAATAATAATAATAATAATAATAATAATAATAATAATAATAATAATAAAAATAATAATAATAATAATAATAATAATAATAATAATAATAATAATAATAATAATAATAATAATAATAATAATAATAATAATAATAATAATAATAATAATAATAATAATAATAATAATAATAATAATAATAATAATAATAATAATAATAATAATAATAATAATAATAATAATAATAATAATAATAATAATAATAATAATAATAATAATAATAATAAAAATAATAATAATAATAATAATAATAACAACAACAACAATAATAATAATAATAATAGTAATAATTATAATAGTAATAATAACGACAATAATAATAACAATAATAATTACTATAGTCATAATTACAATTATAATTATGATAGTAATAACAATATTGATAATGGTAGACAAAAAGATTGTTAGGAATCATATTGGTCCACTATTATCTGCTGACGGTCAACCTGAATATTCAAATGAGGAAATGTGTGATATCTTAAGGAATTCTTTTTGCTCAGTATTCTTAAATGAAACACCTTAAAGTGAACTCCGAACTGAATTCTTTGAAAAGTCTGGGGTACACCTACTACGGTAAAAAAAAAAATAATAATAATAATAATAATAAAAAAAAATAATAATAATAAATAAAGATGTTTCGAGAAATTCAAAGTTAATACTCGTAAAACACCAGAGCCTGAAGGTTGGCATCCAAGAATCTTAAAGGAAATGAAAAATGAGATTGTTGTTCCATTAGATATTATTTTCAAGAAATCCATCATATCCGTAGATATCCCAAGAGAATGGAAGCTAGCTAACGTTACTCCCATATTCAAAAAAGGTGACAAAAAGAATCAAAATGACTACAGGCCTATAAGTTTGACTTTAATCGTAGAAAAAAGGATGAAAACTTTCATCAGAGATGCTACTGAACATCATTTAGAAAGTAACTGTTTTGATAAATGATAGTCAGCATGGTTTCAGACGCAAACGTTCTTGCGTGACTAACTTACTCGAGTTCTACAACACAGCTATCTCGAATTATGACAAAAGAAACAATATAGATTTAATATATCTAGACTTTGCGAAAGTTTTTGATACTGTCCTCCACGAAAGACTACTTACTAAAGTAGCTACACACGGAATAATTGGTAGACTATTAAGCTGGACTAGTAATTGGGAGGATGATAAAAAACAGAGAGTTGTTTTAAATGGAAAAACTTCTGGATGGAAAAATGTTACGAATGGAGTTCCTCAGGGTTCCATCCTTGGGCCACTTCTATTCATAGTATATATAAATGATATAGACCACTGACTAAAATCTACT
>NC_134802.1:37166722-37169222 GCF_046742065.1 Oratosquilla oratoria
TGACTTAAGTTACAAAATATAAAAATAATATTAGACTTCTATGAAATTCGTTAGAGATAATTCACTGTGCAACAAAATTTTAGGAAAGTTTTGTTTATCTTATTTTCTTATCGTTTTTATACGTAGTTTTATTCGCTGATTACAAAAATCACCTCATTTTCGTTCTAGCATCAATAGTTATCTCATAAATGAAGAAAACATGTTTCTATAATCTCATCAATTTAACCAATATATAAAAAAAATCATGTTTGACCAAAAATAAAAAAATGATATGGTTATATAGGTACTACATTTATTAAAACAAATACAACAAAATCACCAAAAATGAGAATGACTGTATTTTACACACTTTCTACGTCTAAACACAACAACACTAAAAGTGAACGCTTGAACGTGCTTTTCTTTTGTGCACTGTCGGGGCATCTCGAATCAAGCTCCACACGTAGTCGCCCATCATAGATTCATTCCATCTTCCCTGATATCGCTTCTCCATAGTTAGA
Organism: Oratosquilla oratoria; assembly: GCF_046742065.1. Taxonomy (NCBI): domain Eukaryota; kingdom Metazoa; phylum Arthropoda; class Malacostraca; order Stomatopoda; family Squillidae; genus Oratosquilla; species Oratosquilla oratoria. Next base: position 37,167,223 of record NC_134802.1, read on the forward strand.
ATGTCCTGATGAAACCGTTCACCATGCTCTTCACTCACGTCTCCCAAATTCTCTCTGAAGAAGTCCAGGTGCGAATGCAAGTAGTGTAGCTTAACTGACATTCTGCAGCCAAGTTTTCTATAACATTCAATTAAATTTTCTGCCAGCTCCTTGTAGTTTTCACATTTTTTGTTGCCCAAAAACCCTTTTACTATCAGCTGAAAAGCTTGCCATGCATTTTTTTCAACACTTGACATTTTGTTTTCCAACTCTTCAGATGCCAACATCTCTCTTATTTGTGGCCCAATAAAAATGCCACCTTTGACTTTGGCCTCAGATAAGTTTGGGAACATTAAACGGATATGTTTAAAGGCTTCACTTTGTGGGCTTAATGCTTTCATAAATTGTTTCATAAGCCCAAGCTTTATGTGCAGTGAAGGAAGCAATATTTTCTCTCTTTGAACAAGAGCATTGTTAAGTACATTGTGTGTACCAGGAGTTAATTCACTTCTGACAGGCCAATCTCTCCTGTGATAGTGTTCTGCATCTGCTCTGCTGTCCCACAGACAGAGGAAACAAGAATACTTTGTATAACCACCCTGTAGTCCAAGCAGGAATGCTAGCATTTTGAAGTCTCCACATACATCCCAATTGTGTTGTGTGTAATTGATCATATCTATCAAAATCTTGACATTTTCATAGTCTTCCTTCATGTGAACAGTGTCCTACCGGAACTGATGGATGTTTGTTGCCATTGTGAAGCAATACAGCCTTAAGACTTGTGGTGGAGCTGTCAATAAATAAACGCGATTCAGAAGAGTTGTACTCAATGCCTATTTCACCAAAAAGACTGGCAACATCAGAGCAGTAACAAAGCAAATTGCCTTCCAAAACTTTGTAGAAACTGGAAAAAGTTAGATGCCTTTTCCTGTACACAGAAATCTTGCAACTAGGGTCTAATAAATTCCACTCCTTTAAACGAGATGTCAAGATCTCTGCTTTTTCCTTGGTAAAGCTTAAATCCCTGATTAAGTCATCTAGTTCGGGTTGTGTAGGAAAATGTGGGGAGCTGCTTGATCCTGCTATATTGAAGGTATCATTATCGCTATCTTCAGATTCATCAGTTTCTGCAATCACGGATAAGGAAAGAGGAGTTGGAATAGGTAAATCTTCACAATGTGGCACGGGAGCAATAGAAGATGGAATGTTCGGATATACAACAGCAGTTCTTCTATCCTTACCCTTCTTGTACTTAGATATGTCGACAATGCAAAAGTAACAGTCATCATGGTGGTTAGTTGGTTCTCTCCAAATGCGAGGAATTGCGAATGGCATACACTTGCGACTGCCACGTAACCACCCTTCCAAGGCTGACCGACAACTTCCACAGCATACATGAGGTGCCCATAGTGTGTCCTGATCACCCATAGGCATGCCAAAATAAGCCTCATAAGCAATGAAACACTTTGATCCCTGTACAATCGTGTGTTTGGTCTGCTTGGGGCTGATGTAATATCCGCAGACAAAACAGAAAGAGTCCGGAGACAAACGGCAAGATCTGCTTTTGGTAGCCATAGCTATACAATCTGAAAAGACAAAAACACGTGCTATAGCAAAGGGAATTAAGCATTCACTTGCTAACTAGATTACACAGTGAAATACCTAAGCATTTACAAATATAGTAACATAACAATAGAGAATCGAACATATGAGCCACAAAAAGTAACGTAAGCACGTCTCAACGCAACGCATCTCACTCTATGACAGTTCAAGCAACACTGACGCTGCAGTGACGCGTTCCTGTGTGTTGCAGCTGTGCTCGCTTCATAATCAGCATGTCAAAGTTACTATATAAACATATCAAACTCACAAACTGTATGCGCAAAGTGGCAAATGTTCTTTTTAGAACAGAAATTCCGAAAAATTACCCTATAAATATGAAAATGTGTGATATGTCATTTATAAAAAAAATATTGACATTATGGCAAAACCAAGGTCATATTCGTAATCAGCATGTCAAA
>NC_134802.1:37174222-37184222 GCF_046742065.1 Oratosquilla oratoria
GATAATGCATATATGATATTGAATAGCAATGTAAAATAGACAATGACAGAGTCGACATATTACTAAGATGACCTTGGTTGTGGGACGTTGGTATGAATTTCAAAATCTAGAAAAATTGGATTACAGTATTCTAGACTTACCTAAGCGTGTTTCAGCAATGTGCCTAACATTCATATTGGTTTTAATTTTCTTAAGTCGTAATTAAGATTGTCACAACATGACGAATAGGTGTGTGTGTGTGTGTGTGTGTGTGTGTGTGTGTGTGTGTGTGTGTGTGTGTGTGTGTGTGTGTGTGTGTGTGTGTGTGTGTGTGTGTGTGTGTGTGTGTGTGTGTGTGTGTGTGTGTGTGTGTGTGTGTGTGTGTGTGTGTGTGTGTGTGTGTGTGTGTGTGTGTGTGTGTGTGTGTGTGTTTGTGTGTTTGTGTGTGTGTGTGTGTGTGTGTGTGTGTGTGTGTGTGTGTGTGTGTGTGTGTGTGTGTGTGTGTGTGTGTGTGTGTGTGTGTGTGTGTGTGGGTGTGTGTGTGTACATATGTGTTAATACATGCCTTTTATAACGTTATTACACGTTTCTTTATTAATAGCATCACAACCCCATAGTTCAAAATTCCGCTGTACCCAGAAAGAGGTACATTCGGATGTTTTTGCAATATGAATTTCTCTCTTTTCGTTCAATACCTTTTTGTTTCGCTCTGCCGTACAAGTTTGCTTTGGTCATCCACAGAAACACTCTCACTTATTTCCGTTTCAGTTTCTTTCCATCAATTATTCCATTTTCCTTTGAAAAAGTTAATTTTTCCCCCACAGCATGAATCTTTCGTGAATGAATTTATTATTTATAGACGAAATACGTGGCCCATAAGAAATTGGACATTTTGTAGTCTTCATTTCTGATGTGGTTTCAGCGAGTGTTTCCTTTATTCATCGCAAGCTTTCAGCTTGTTTTCTGATTGGCTTGCAAAAAGCGTTTGAATAATTTGTTTAGTTGATGGAGGAGATAGTGCTGTTGTAGTCAGTTTCTCTTTCCCTATTTCCTTTTATGTTACTGTTTTTTTTTTTTTAACAGTGGATTGCTTCCGTGATAGAAAATAGCTTATGGTATCACATTGACGAGAGGTGAGAGACAATACTACCATTGTCTTACACAATATAAGTAAATGAGTACATAAACTCATAGATGTATATATACATATATATGTACGCATGTGTGTGTGTGTGTGTGTGTGTGTGTGTGTGTGTGTGTGTGTGTGTGTGTGTGTGTGTGTGTGTGTGTGTGTGTGTGTGTGTGTGTGTGTGTGTGTGTGTGTGTGTGTGTGTGTGTGTGTGTGTGTGTGTGTGTGTGTGTGTGTGTGTGTGTGTGTGTGTGTGTGTGTGTGTATGTGTGTGTGTGTGTGTGTGTGTGTGTGTGTGTGTGTGTGTGTGTGTGTGTGTGTGTGTGTGTGTGTGTGTGTGTGTGTGTGTGTGTGTGTGTGTGTGTGTGTGTGTGTGTGTGTGTGTGTGTGTGTGTGTGTGTGCGTGTATCTGTGTGTGCGTGTGTGTACGCGTGTCGCAGAGCTTATATTAGTGTTGGGAATAAATAAGGCGCACGAGGTAAAGGTGAAGCTACACTAGGGTTGTGTAATGTCATTATGGTTGTTCAACATGTACATGGATAAGGTGGTACAAGAAGTAAAGAATGGAGGTTGGAGGTCGATGTGGGAAGCTTTAAACTCAATCAGATAATAATTTGCTCGCAGATGAATGTGAGTAAGATCTGAGGCACCTAGTGACATGTTTTGAGAGGATATGTGAGAGGAAAAATATGAAAGTAAACGTGAGCAAAACCAAGGTGATGATATGTACAAGATAAGAAAATAAAAGCAAATTAGAGTTAAATCAAAGGATTACAAAGATTACAAAGAAGGAGCATGCCGACAGGAGACCTTTTGGTGCATATCTAGGTCGGATGCGAAAAAAATCATAATAATAAATTACTTAATAAAAATATGATAATGTAAATAGATAAAAACATAAATAAATGCATAGGTATAGTTAAATAATAAACAAACAGGTAAATAGTCGATAATGATAAATTGGTATATAACTAATAATAAATTAAAGTGAAACAGACAAATGATAACAAAACAAAACAAACAAAAATAATATAAAATAAATTATAATCATTACAGCATCTTGCTTAGATGTTTATCTAAATGATTCTTAAAGCTTCGAACTGAACTACATTGCACTACCTGTGCAGGAAGTTTATTCCATTCATTAACTACATGGTTGGCAAAGTTGTTTCTACCTACTTCCAAATTGAATCTATTTCTTACGTATTCTGGTAGGTTTTGGTGATTATATTTTATAAGAAGACTATATACAGATTCGCAGGGACAGAGTCTTTGGGTAATTTCTCTATGGGGAGGTCCCAATATGGGTCACTCTAAGGGGAGAAAGTCCCCTGTTGATCCTTCTATGGGGAGAGTCCCAATATCCAGACGCAATCACCAGTTTATATATATGAATTTGTAAGCCTTTGCATATCTGTGTAAGGTTTACATTTAGATGTTATATTTGACATTTATACTACAATGTTATTAAGTTTTAAATGGATCTACTTAGTATTGGTAAATGTGTCTTGACGTGATGTATGATTTATTGTTATGATTGTGTAGTTTGGTATGTATAAGGAAATGGCTAATGAGGTATCTGGTGAAAGACTTATGAGTTCGTAGGTGGTGATGTAATCGTGACGTATGTTAACTTAGATGTTTATGATTTGGAAATGTGTAGGTCAGCAAGGGGTTGGCAGTAATGTTTGGTCTAACTATGAGTTAACTGGTACCAATTTCTAACGACATCCTGTGACGTGTGGCATATCGTGTATTTGGTTAGTAATGATTGCAGTGTGTGTATCGCAGAGCTTGTACTAGTGTTGGAAAAAAGTGGTACAGGGTAAAGGTGAGGTTGCAGCATGAATGTGTCATATCACCATGGTTGTTCTACATGTACATAAATATGGTGAAATAGAATGCAAAGGTGAAGGATTTGAGGCCGTTGTAGGAAGTTGAAAGGTCAGCCAGTTGTTGTTTGCATAAAACACTATGCTTATAGTTAAAATAGAGGAGGTGTGAACTCGTTACAGCCTCGGCTACTTTGCAAGTAACAATGATTTATGAGTATCCACCACTAGTTACAGCAAACCTTACAAACGCCATGATAACATTCTAAAGTAGAAACATTCTTATGTATATTCATGATGATTCAACTCCAGGAATTAATCTGTATGGCTCAAATGCATTTTAAAGTGCAGGTTTATCTCGTGAGTAACTATCGCGCTTCTGGTTGGTAGCGTTTGGCAACTACTTTTGAGGTCAGAATTCCCGTTGCTTCCTACTATAATGGCGTATGTTCATTGCCTCCGGAGAGACAGGCGTGGTAGAAACTATGGATCGTGGCTATAAGTGAAAGTGCCACCTATGTCCATATGATGTTGTCAAGGTTCGACGTCTTTCTTGTTTGAATATGCACGTAATGTTTCCATTAAAATTCATTGTTGTCAGTGTAGAGCTCATAAACTTTCAATTATATTATTCATTCTTCATCTTTGGTGAATATGTACACTTATCTAATTACCATTTCTGATATAAGCGTTTATATACTACATCATAACTTAAAAATCTTCTCTGAGAACTGTGTATATTTGTTATACTTGAACATTGTCTTTCTAATGCACAGAACCTATCGTTAAGTAATTACATTTAATTAGATTGAACAGCATCAATTAACTATTATGAAGGTCTTGTCTCATTTAAAGCAATTTATTCTGTTTAATTCAAGACTTTTTTTTTTTAACACAGAGGAGGCTTTTTTCTGTAATTAAAGTGTCCATATCGAGAGATCGTGGCCGAATGTCTTATCTGAACTCGACATTTTCCACAAAATCATCTTACTGTGACCAGCTAAATCTTGCACCGCGACATCTCTCTATTTTCTATGTATGTCATTCTATCTGTCTCTCTATCTGTTTGACTCTTCCTTATACTCTCTCTCTCTCTCTCTCTCTCTCTCTCTCTCTCTCTCTCTCTCTCTCTCTCTCTCTCTCTCTCTCTCTCTCTCTCTCTCTCTCTCTCTCTCTCTCTCTCTCTCTCTCTCTCTCTCTCTCTCTCTCTCTCTCTCTCTCTCTCTCTCTCTCTCTCTCTCTCTCTCTCTCTCTCTCTCTCTCTCTCTCTCTCTCTCTCTCTCTCTCTCTCTCTCTCTCTCTCTCTCTCTCTCTCTTTCTCTCTCTCTTTCTCTCTTTCTTTCTCTCTATCTCCCCACTACCACTACAACCGTAATCGAAACAACCACCACCTTTGCCCAATGTGTTCTCAGACTGCCAGGGAAAGCGACAGGCTCTGGTAATTATTAGGATTCGAACACGGGCCCAGGTTTTACAAAATGAATAAGAAGCTCATTGTACCTAAAGGTCACTCAGAGAAGGTGAGCTACCTTTGGTGTCCTCCGATTTTTTTTTTTTTTTTTCGAGAAGTGAGACCGAATAGGAACGCAGATCTCAGGCCATGGAGCTGAACTTAAAATAGTCTTTGGCCCTTCCTTAACTTCTTCAGCAGAAGATGAATTTTTTAAGTGACTAGAATAGCTTGGCGTCTCCAACAAGAGCGCAGTTTTAGAAACAAAAGTTTTTCCCTGCTGGACGACCCTTGCTATAGGTGTATGAGATAATGTAACGACAGCTTGAAATAATCAAATATTCCTTTGATCTTAAGAAAAAAAAAATGGACTCACCTCACTACAAGCAAAATCAGACACAGCCCTGACAATCACTTAAACCTCTACTGGATCCGTGCCTTTTTGGGTATGGAACTTGAGCAATTTAGACACAACCGAACAAAAAATAAATAAAAAGGAATAGAATAAAGTAAAGTAAGATAGAAAATTAAATTAATAGAGTAAAGCAAAGTAAAACAAAACACACCGATATAAACTTAATAAGATGGAATAAACTAAAATATAAGATTAACTAAGTGAAATAAATGAAATAAAATTAAATAAGACAAAATGAAAAAATTAAGTAAAAACAAAACAAGATACGATAAAATGAAATAAAACAAAATAAAATAAATAATCAAATCAAATAAATTAAAATCAAATCAAATCAAATCAAATCAAATCAAATCAAGTCTAGTCAAATCAAATCAAATAAATTAAAATCAAATCAAATCAAATCAAATCAAATCAAATCAAATCAATTCTAGTCAAATCAAATCAAATCAAATCAAATCAAATCAAATCAAATCAAATCAAATCAAATCAAATCAAATCAAATCAAATCAAATCAAATCAAGTCAAGTCAAGTCAAGTCAAGTCAAGTCAAGTCAAGTCAAGTCAAGTCAAGTCAAGTCAAATCAAATCAAATCAAATCAAATCAAATCAAATCAAATCAAATCAAATCAAATCAAATCAAATCAAATCAAATCAAATCACACAAAATAAAAATGAACAAAATAAGATAAAATTGAATAAGATTACAAAGGATTACAAAGGCGGAGCATGCCGACAGGAGACCTTTTGATCTATATCTAGGTCGGATGCAAAAAAAAAAAAAAAAAAAAAAAAAAAAAAAAGAATAATATTAATAATAGATTAAAACTATAATAATGTAAAAATAACAAATAAAATACACAAATAAATGCATAGGTATAGTTGAATAACAAACAAAAAGGTAAATAGTAAATGATTATAAATTGACATATAACTAATAATAAATGAAAATCAGACAGACAAATTATAACAAAACAAAAACAAATAATATAAGATAAATTATAATCATTACAGCATCTTACTTAGGTATTTATCTAAATGATTCTTAAAGCTTCGAACTGAACTACATTGCACTACCTGTGCAGGAAGTTTATTCCATTCATTAACTACACGGTTGGCAAAGTTGTTTCTACCTACTTCCAAATTGAATCTATTTCCGGACAGTTTGAGACCATTGTTTCTTGTCTGATTCTCATTCAATGTGAAAATTTGGTCACTTTTGATGTTGTCAATTCCCTTTAAAATCTTAAAGACCTGTATCAAGTCACCTCTGAGTCTACGTTTTTTTAGGGAAAACAGATTCATGTGCTTAAGTCGATTTTCGTATGATTTATTTTTGATATTTGGAATCAGTTTTGTGGCTCGCCGTTGTACTTTTTCCAGTCTGTCAATGTCTTTAATGAGATTCGGTGACCATACGGAAACAGCATATTCCAAATGTGGACGAACTAACGATTTATATAGCTTGTTAATGAGTGATGGACTTTTGAAATCAAAAGATCGCGCAATCAATCGCAGAATCTTATTTGCTTTCTCAGAGGCTGAAATACACTGCTTGGATGATTTGAGGTCGTTACTGATAATTACGCCGAGATCTTTTTCACTATCCACTTTTGTTAACGAATTTCCAAATAACTTGTAATCGTACTTGCTGTTATTTTTACCTATGTGCATTACCTTGCATTTACTTGTGTTAAATTTCATTAGCCACTTTTCAGACCATTGCTGTAATTGATCTAAATCTTCTTGAATATCTAATTGGTTTGAGTGATCATTTGCCACTCCGCACAGTTTTGTATCATCAGCAAATTTGGAAACAGTAGATTTTAGTCCATTGTCTATATCATGAAATAAGATAAAATAAAACTGAACTAAATTAAACCAAATAAAATAAAATAAAACTAATAGAAAAATAAAAGATAATGAATAAAATAAAATAAGAATAGATATTAAAAAAGGATGAATATTCCCCCATTTGGTGTCAGGACAAGGAATATAGTGAATGGTGGTACTATGTATGTAAGGGGAGTACCGTATCTCATTTATATGTACAGGTATTGTTCCTGTGAGAATGAATTCTGTGTGTCCTTATATTTCATAAAGAATGAACTCGTGATTTCAAATGCATATAGATGGCTCAACCAGCTTCCACCGGATGGTGTCATTTATTCTATTTATTTATTTATTTATCTATTTATTTATTTATTCATTTATCTATTTATTTATTCGTTTATTTCTTTGTTTATTTATTTTCTTATTTATTTATTCATTTATTTATTATTCATCTATCTATTTATTTATTTACATATTTATTTATTTATTCATTTATTTATTTATTTATTTATTTATTCATCTATTTATTTATTTATTTATCTATTTATTTATTTATTTATTTATTTATTTATTTATTTATTTATTTATCTATTTATTTATTTATTTATTTATTTATTTGTTTATTTATTTATTTATTTATTTATTTATTTATTTATTTATCTATCCATTTTTTATTAATTTGATTACCTATCTATCCATCGATTGATATATTTGTTCATTTATTCATTTTGAGACCTTAGATTGATAAAAAGGTTGAAAATTATTTTGGGACAATCTAGAATATTACTTTGATATACTTTTATGTTCTATTCTAGCTGCTGTCATACAATTATATTTAGCTGAGGGACATTCACTTTGCAGAAGGATGGTGCGTAAGGGAAAGACGAGGGTAATGGAAAAGGAACTGGAGATGGTTAAAGAAAATGGAGGAAAGTGGGAGGTGAGCCAGTTGTTGTTTGCTGACGACACTGCGCTTGTGGAAGGATCAGAGGGGGATTAAGGGAGTTAGTGACGAATTTTGGGAAGGTATGCTCAGAGATAAAGGCTACCTCCCGTGTTAGGGGGAAAAGCCTTTGGTATATGTAGGCTAAAGCGGGCCCTACACGACCAATACTATTGCGCAATGTTCCATGCTGTACAATATTATTGATGGAGTAAGGATGGTTCGTGATGGTTGGAAAAGGAGATAGTGATCTCTAGAACCCTTAGTCGCAACCTAAATGGCAAACGGTGTCAGCCCAGTGGTCAATAATATTGTACAATGCGGAATATTGCGCAATAATATTGATCGTGTGAGGCCCGTTTAAGGGAAAGTTCATGGTCAGCTTTTGACTCGGTTATCAGGTCTGTATCCAGATAAGACTTCATGACTAGAAGTAAAAAGATAGCAAAGACAGAAGATTCCAGAAAGGAATATTAAACTTGAAGTAAATAACAAGTATATTAAGAAAGCAAAATAATACAGGTATAATACAATAACACAGAAAATAGGAAAACAAGAGAAATAAGGCCCTAATAGACACAAAATGGTGCGAAATGGACAATTGGTAATTTCTAAGAGTCTTCCCATAAGACTAAGATAATCAAAGATATATGTTATCAAAGACAAAGGGGTAAATAGTGTTTGACATATCCGATAGGTAACAATAACAATCGGCCCGTATATCGGTCACACTTAAGTGCACACATACAAAGTTGCGTGTGCTAGACAATAAAGTATCTTACATTATAATTCACTGATGCAGCTTGCACTTATAAACATAAAAATACAATAAAACTATACATGAGAAAAATACATACAAGATAATGACGTAATAATTATTGAGTTACAATAGGTGATGAGATGTACAACGGGAAAGGATGATAATGAGTTGGAAGTGAGACTTAAAGGAGAGAGACTGGATTTTGCATGTGGCAGGGAGTAATAGAGGTAGAGGTAAACTATAGACTGAGAGAAGCAGGTAAATACCTTGGAGGATGAAGAAGTGTCATGAGAAATAGACATCTGGGAATGGATACTAAGAGATTATATGAAGGGGTGATTGTGCCGACGGCTTAGTATGGGGTAAAGACTTGGAATCTAAGAGAGGTAGAGAGGAAAATTTGAATGTGTTTGAGATGAAATGTCTTAGAAGGTAAGGGTTATTAGATTAGATGGAATAAGAAACGAGGAGGTGAGAACGATAGCAGGAGTGGAGAAGAATATGGCAGATAGGCCTGATGGAAGAGTATTGGGATAGTTGAAACACACGAAAAGAATGAGTGAAGAAAGATTAGTAATAGAGGTGTGGAAGGTAGAGGCATAGCTAGTGAACTTGAGGGGACAATGGAGGATGAGATGGGTGGATGGGGTGAAGAGGGTGTTGAGCAAGAGGCAAATGTCTGTTGAGCAAGGAAGAGAGAGAGCAAGAGATAGGGATGAGTGGAGAGTGACTGGGTTTAAATGATGATACTATGGAATGATTGGCGGGGCGGGGGGTGTTGATTGGCGGTGTTTATATATGTTATATTGACGCAGCCCTTATAAGGGGGAACTTCATAGTATATAAATAGACAGATAGATAGTTTGGTAGATATATATACTCGTATATATATCTATATATATATATATATATATATATATATATATATATATATTTAGATAGCTAGATAGATAGAAAGAGAGATAGAAGAGTGATTTAGCTGCATAAAATTATTTAGATTTCACTAGAATAAAATGGATGAAGTAGAATGCGCTTATTGCTGGCATAGTCTTTGTACGTACTTAGTAAAAACCAATCAATCAACTAATCAATCATTCAATCAACTAATCGATCAATCAATCAATCAATCAATCAATCAATCAATCAATGAAAAGAAATAAGTACGTAGATAAATCAATATATATATATATATATATATATATATATATATATATATATATATATATATATATATATATATAAACTAAATGAATTAATAAGTAAATAAATAAATGAATAAATAAATAAATAAATAAATAAATAAATAAATAAATAAATAAATAAATAAATAAATAAATAAATAAATAAATAAATAAATAAATGAATAAATAAATAAATAAACAAACAAATAAATAAATAAATAGATAAATAAATAGAAATGCATTCCGAAGTCATACGAAGTCATCTAGACAGTGTTCCACGGCATTGAGAGGGTAAATTGGATTTTCCCTCCTGTGGTCTGCAATGGGCCTGTTGGTTCTGAGCGAAAAGGACGAAGTGGGAAACCAAAGAAATTCAATTTTTTTTCCCGATCGGGGTGAGTATTGCTATACTCTATAACACTCTTGATTGCTAAACGGTGATTGTGGGTTTGGTCATGCTACCCTAGCACATATGGCAAAG
>NC_134802.1:37196722-37199222 GCF_046742065.1 Oratosquilla oratoria
TATATATATATATATATATATATGTATATATATATATATATATATATATATATATATATAATATATATATATATATATATATATATATATATATATATATATATATATGCAAACACACGCACACAGAATGAAACGGTGTTCAAGCAGAATATTGTGTAAGATGAATTTGTTGAACCATTATTTGTTTCTCACCTATAATAATGTGAAACTAGTGATATTAAGCAGTGTTCATATTGATGGTAATAAAGGTTATAGAATTCAATTACCTTTCTTTACTACCAATACCCTATCATTGCACCCATTAGGAATAATTTAATAAAACACGTTATTATGTTAACAAAAGAATTATTCGAATAATGAAAAACAGAGCCATGTAATCATATACACCCCACCTACCAAACGGACCCACCAAGAGAGAGAGAGACAGAGAGTGAGAGAGAGAGAGAGAGAGAGAGAGAGAGAGAGAGAGAGAGAGAGAGAGAGAGAGAGAGAGAGAGAGAGAGAGAGAGAGAGAGAGAGAGAGAGAGAGAGAGAGAGAAGGAGAGAGAGAGAGAGAGAGAGAGAGAGGAGAGAGAGAGAGAGAGAGAGAGAGAGAGAGAGAGAGAGAGAGAGAGAGAGAGAGAGAGAGAGAGAGAGAGAGAGAGAGAGAGAGAGAGAGAGAGAGAGAGAGAGAGAGAGAGAGAGAGAGAGAGAGACAGAGAAAGAAAAACAGAGAGAGAGAGAGGGAGAGAGAGAGAGAGAGAAACAGAGAGAGAGAGATAGAGAGCAAGAGAGAGAGAGAGAGCAGGAGAGAGAGAGAGAGAGAGAGAGAGAGAGAGAGAGAGAGAGAGAGAGAGAGAGAGAGAGAGAGAGAGAGAGAGAGATAGAGAGAGAGGGGGGGGTTAGTCAAGACAAGTAATGAGAAGAAAAAAGAAAACACTAACAAGAGCACAATGCCGATTTTTTTTTTTTTATTCCAAGAATTTGGGTCTCCGTGTCAACATCGTATCGGCTTCTCTTCTCGAAATTTTGTTTCTGCAGCTTTTGTCCCACTTTATCGGTCATCAATTTTTTTCTTCTGCGTTACAATAAAAGCTTCTTGTTATTTCTTTTTGAAGTAAAAGTGGCTTCTTGGTATACTTTCTTGCGGTAGTTTCTTAAGGCTATACATGTTCTTTTTATCCAGAATAACTTATCTTTGTTAAATTTTGTAATGATATCTTGCAATCATTTTCTATTGCTGTTTCTTGTTCTTGTTGTTTTGTTTTCCTTTTTCTAATTTCTTGTGGCATTTTGAGCACTCTCTTGGTACAATTTCTTGCAAAGTTTGGTGTCACCGGTCTGTATCCAAGCCCGCACTGGCTCTACAAGACGGAGGTGTGTCTTTGCCGAAGAGCACCTTTAAAAAAAAAAAAATAATAAATAAAAAAAATCACTGCTTGTTAATTTAACTTTTATGCATCCTGTCTCCAAACGATTTTATTCATCATTCTGGCAACCCTGACACCAAAGAGCTTTTCTCTATATGAAACGAGCGCGCTATGGCCACCATCAGATTACGTCATCAATCACACCGCTTTCTCAGTATTGTAGAAATAACCACGGGACAATCTTTTGTATGTATTAGCATGTTCTCTATCTTAGTTTCCTACATATTTTTGTTTAACCGTATGTAAGTGTCCTACAGTATTTCTGGGTGTGCGGTTTTTTTTCTGTAAGTCTCTACATTCCCCTCATATATATATATTTATATATATATATATATATATATATATATATATATATATATATATACATAAATATATATATATATGTAGGTATATACATATATATGTATATATATATATGTATATATCTATAAATATATATATATATATATATATATATATATATATATATATATATATATATATATACATACTCACATATTGTAGCGGTAGCTCAGTTGGTAGAACGTCGGCTTTGTTTCGTCGCAAGTTTCGGTTCGAGCCCGGGGACGACTGTCGCCGTATTGGCGATTCTATTCATATATATATATATATATTTATATATATATATATATATATATATATAATATATATATAAAAAAATTATATATATATATATGTATATATATATAGTGAGATAAAAAAGGTTGTTAGAATCACATTGGTCCACTATTATCTGATGACGGTCAATTTTAATATTCAAATGAATGAATTTGTAATTTAAAAAACAATTATTTTAGCTCGGTTTTCGTAAACGAAACACCTCAAAGTGAATTCCAATGTGAAACCTGTGAAAAGTCTGGGGGGTAAACTTATCACTACGGTAAATATAACAAAAGAAAAAAATAAAAGGTGTATAGACAAACTCAAGTGTTAATAAAAACACCAGGGTCTGACAGTTGGCATCCTAGAGTCTTAAAGGAAGTAAAATATGAGATTGTTGTTCCATTAGAAACTATTTTCAAGAAATCCATCATATACGGAGATGTCCCAAGAGAATGGAAGCTAGCTAACGTTACTCCAACATTCAGAAA
>NC_134802.1:37204222-37219222 GCF_046742065.1 Oratosquilla oratoria
GCTTCCAGTAGATTGGCTATTAAATATTTTTCCTTGTTTTATTTGTTTGTTGACTTTTTTATCTTCATTTTTTACTTTTTTTTTTCTTTTCTGTTTTAATCTCATTATAAACCAAAAAAATCCTTCGGTACGTTTTGCAATTGCAAAGAATGATAAAATAGAATCAAGTTAAACAAAAATCAGATTTAAAAAAAACAGTTTTGAAATGATAAGAAAATATGTGTACGTGGAGTTTTGAAATCGTAAACAAATCACTTAACCTTGCGAAAAAAAAGAAGAGAAAGTGTTTGTCAGCTTAGCTTAGGCAAAGAATAATTTGGAGAAAAATATAACTTGTATCTCACAATCCTGTACCAAATTATACAAATATTTACGAGAAGATATCTCCCATTGTTTAAAATGATAGTCCTAAATATACTTTTTAACTTATTTTATAATACCAGACACCAAAACATATGTAATATACGAAGCCAAGTTTCATTTTCCAAATAAACAAAAAACGTTCATTCTATGTGAAGGAGAGAGAGGACGAGAGGGTCTAAGCATCTCTGATTACGTATACAAACGTGTTTACGAGATTTAACCCCCTAGCGACCCATCCTTTCCCGCCAATCACGTTCCCGGAAATCCCTGACGTCATGTCGTCAGAATACTCTTTTTCTTGTTAACACTGTGGATGTGCTCAGTAAAACATTTCCCGCATGATTTGTGATATCCTCTAACATTCTATTTTTATTCTTGCTTCATGATGTATCAGAACTACCCAAATACATTTTTCGTTCATTGTATTTCACATTTCTACATGGAATGCTTACCTCTTAGTTGTTTTAGCAAGCAAAATTGTATAGATTTGACGACATTAAAAGGAATTGTGTAACCGTCCTAGTATGATTCAGGCTCGTACATTTTTTGTATCATTATTGAAGATAATGTCGTAACAAAAACAATATATATATATATATATATATATATATATATGTGTATATATATGTGTATATATTTATGTGTATATATATATATATATATGTACGAAAAAAGCTGGAGTCCGGGAACCATATTGGTGGAAACGTAGAAAACACCAGACTCAGGAGTAGGTAATTTATTCCCGACGTTTCGAGTCCTGCCCGGGACTTTTCCTCAGGGGATACATGTAATTCACTGTAATTCACTGTATCCCATTGTATCCCGTGAGAACGAGTCCCGGACAGGACTCGAAACGTCGGGAATAAATTACCTACTCCTGAGTCTGGTGTTTTCTACGTTTCCACCATTATGTATATATATATATATGTATGTATATATATATATATATGTATATATATATACATATATGAATATATATATATACATATATTATGCAAATATATCTCTATTTGTTAATTTATCAATTTTATTTCATTCACAGAAAATCTTTTTATTACAAGAAATCTTTGATATATAGAAACATTAAATAGTAAAGGAATACTTACACACTTGCATGAACCAGCTTTGGGTGGTCGTAATATGTGGCTCTGTATTCAAGCAGTGAAGAGCCGAACCATGTCTACCAAATTCTGAGTGACACTCAGAGTAGTTTTCAGCCTTCGAAAGCAATTAACCCACTGAATTCCCCGAAACAGCCTGTGATTTGATCAACCTGTTAAGGTCTCCGCCAATGGCACTGATGAAGACTCGAATGGAGGTTCGTTGAGCGTTCGAAAAGGTTTGTGGTTCAGAGGGAAGTGGAGAAACTCGTAAAAGAGATAGAGAAAAAAACGGGAGAGAGAAAGGCGAAAAAAAGAGAAAAAGAGAGAGAGAGGAAGAAAGAGTAATCAATCAAATTGAAAACAAATAAAACCGTTAACACGTGATACGCCTTATATATGTGGTTCAGAGGAAATAGAAGTCCATGGAATAGAAAAAGAAGACGGAGAGAAAAAAGAGAGGTATAAAAAGAAAAAAAAAAGAGAGAGGGAGGAAGACCAACTAATATAATTGTAAATTAAACAAATCCTTAGCATCTAATAGGCCTTATATATGTGGTTTAGAGGAAATAGAAGCCCATGGAATAGAAAAAGAAGACGGAGAGAAAAAAGAGAGGTATATAAAAAAAAAGAGAGTGAGAAAGACCAATCAATATAATTATAAATTAAACAAATTCTTAGCATCTAATATGCCTTATACATGTGGTTCAGAGGAAAGGAGAGAAGTCCATGGAAAAGAGAGAGAGGAAAAAAATGGGTGGGAAGAGACAAAAGGAAAAGAGAGTTAAAAAGAGAAAGAGAGACAAGGAGCACTAGCAACTAATAAAACTGCAAACGAATGGAACCATGAACATCTGATGTGCCTTATATACTTAATCCTGACTAATGAGAGAGCATTTTATTCAGTGTAGCAACGACTATTCAATCAGTTCATTTGACTCTAGATTTCGTTCTCAATGAGTTTTTGCTTTTAGATTAAATTCAGATTACTACAAATGCAGTTTTTCATCCTGGGGCATTCCTCTCCCGTAGGTATATATTAAAAAGCCTCACAAGTCCATCTACTATAACTGTTTTGCTCTTCATCGGACAACGCACCTACGAGAGACTATTTTATTCAGCAAAGCAACGACCATTTAATCAGTTCATTTCACTCTAGATTTCGTTCTCAATGAGTTCTTGCTTTTAGATTAAATTTAGATTACTTCAAATGCAGTTTTTCATCCCGGGGCATTCCTCTCCTGTAGGTACATATTAAACAACCTCACAAGTCCATCCACTATACCTGTTTTGCTCTTTATCGGACAATGCACCTTCGAGAGAGTATTTTATTCAGTAATGCAACGACTATTTAATCAGTTCATTTGACTCTAGACTTCGTTCTTAATGAGATCTTGCTTTTAGATTAAATTTAGATTAATTAGAAAAATAATAAAAACAAGATAGATTGATAACTATCTTTAATTTAGATAAAGATGGGTGGATGATTTCCATACAACACGATGAAAAACTACAAAGCCTAATACGATAACATTTGAAAAGACAGATAATTTCATTAGTTTAATTATCTAGTAATGTTTTAAAAGATATTCCCATAGGATTTAAATTAAGGATTATATAACCTTGTCCTGACAAAAAAAAAAAAAAAAATCGTAAAGGTTTGACTTTTTTCTAGGAATATATATTTGCAAATTTGTGATGGAAAATGACACCCGAAATGAGGAAACAATAGAGAAATTCCACCATAAGTGTCATACTTGTCAACACATTCATGAGCATTCGTGTGTAAGCATGCGTGCGTGTGCTGGGGGGAGTGTGTCTGTATGTGGGGGGTTTATGTATGTATATGTATGTGTGTGTGTGTGTGTGTGTGTGTGTGTGTGTGTGTGTGTGTGTGTGTGTGTGTGTGTGTGTGTGTGTGTGTGTGTGTGTGTGTGTGTGTGTGTGTGTGTGTGTGTGTGTGTGTGTGTGTGTGTGTGTGTGTGTGTGTGTGTGTGTGTATGTACGTGAACGTGTGCGTGTGCGTGTATGTGTGGGTGAACGTGTATGTGTATATGTTTATGCGTGCATGACTAAAGTCTTTTGTGGAGTTTAGTACGCCTGCATGAGCTCTTTGCAAATCGTATTGTTTGTCATTTATTCCAGTTTATAAGCTGAAATGTGACAAATGTTAAGATATTTTTGCAATAATTCAAATATCGTAGTCTCGTATTCTTTCTAGTGCTAATGAGTATCAAAAGCTGAACGTTTGTTTGAGACATGACCTATTTTATTTCATTCCAGCTTTCTCTAGAATTCTACCTAGAATACTAGTTCTAAACTAGTACATGGATCCATTGATGGGCCATAACATCTTCTAAGTGGGTCTAAAGCAGAAAGCTAGTGGCAGTTAGTGGATGCATAACGATACAATTCAATGTTGATGTGGTCTCCAAAAGGCTAGGAAACAGCAAGGCATAAGTACCGTATGTGATGCATTAGGAAAGAGATTAGGGATATCTTATATAGATTACTTTAGATATTTGCAGACTTAATAATTCTATATTGGACTTCAGTGTAGGAATCTCTCCTAATTAGAATAAGAAAGAGTCATCCTTAACCAGAATAACTTCCTTAAGGTATACCAGCGCAGTGAAGATGTTGTCTTATTTGACCTTTCACGCTTTATGCATTTTCATTGTATATATACATCTTTCTTCAGAAGATAGGGGTGAATGGAGAGGGGTTGTGTATAGATAATGCTGTGTAGCATGAGGGGAAGTGGGTGGGGAATGGGGGGTGAGGTAGTATCTATGAGAAAAAATTTGACGCAGTCCGAAGGGATTTCTCCCCGTCTTCTTCTTTTCTGCATGGGGGGACAGAGGAGGGGTCGCCGAATTTATGAAGCGGCCTTGCTGTGGATATGCTGTGTCTTGCGACAATGCTTCTAGCCCAGGGCAGTGGACAGGATGCAGGGATGTCCCGTCATCCAGGAGGTACCAATATAAGAGGGAGGGAGGAGGGTGGAGGGGAGCGGAATATATAAGGAATGGAATGGGTGGGAGTAGTTTCTATGCCTTTTTCTTTTTGGCTACCCCCCGTGTAGGGGGAAAAAGCCTTTGGTATTTGTATGCATATACATCTTTGGGTAAATAAGATCGAGTGTACTTTTTTAATGGCTGGGGAGAGGAAGGAGGTGTTGCTGATCTTTGTTATATGTATGTATATACATCTTTGGGTAAATAAGATCGAGTGTACTTTTTTAATGGCTGGGGAGAGGAAGGTGGTGTTGCTGATCTTATTTTATGAATAAAGTAATTCATGAGAAAAAGTGGGAGAAAGTGAAATTACTTTAAGTGATTATGTGGAGAGAATATCTGAATAGGTGAATCTATATGAGTAAATACATTATAGTTTTACCAAAAAGGATCGGGTGACTGAGTGGGTGAGTTCTTGTGCGTATGACTAATTGAATGAGTGAGTGTATAAATTAACTGAGTTTGTGAGTCTTGTGAGTCTTTGTGAGTTTGTGAGTTTTTGAGATTTTGTGAGCTTGTGAGTTTTTGAGTTTTTGTGCGTCTTGTGAGTATGACTAATTGAATGAGTAAGTGTATAAATGAGCTTAGTTTGTGAGTCTTGTGAGTCTTTGTGAGTTTGTGAGTCTTTGTGAGTTTGTGAGTTTTTGAATCTTTGTGAGTCTTGTGAGTATGACTAATTGAATGAATAAGTGTATAAATAAACTTAGTTTGTGAGTCTTGTGAGTTTGTGAGTGTTTGAGTCTTTGTGAGTCTTGTGAGTATGACTAATTGAATGAGTAAGTGTATAAATGAACTAGAGTCACTTAGTTTCTTAAAGATCTTCTGAGCTGAATAACATCGAGAAAACAAAAGACAAAACAGTCCTTCATATTCGACTTAGACGATGGGTTAAATAGTGATGTTAGTAAGTTTGCGGACGACACTAAAATAGGACGCCTAATTAGGTCAGGAGACGACGCCTAGATTCTGCAGGGTGATCTTAATAAACTGTTAACATGGTCGGTGAAATGGCAAATGAACTTCAATATCTCTAAGTGTAGCGTGTTAAACGTAGTTCTGGTGAGTCCGGACCTTAAAAACAGGAAGCAGTGCATTAGCGCCAGAAATAAAGCTAACAGCGCATTAGGCTTCATTGCTAGGACGTTAACAAATAGGAGTGCAGAGGTAATTATCAAACTCTATCTAGCGATAGTTAGACCCATCCTTGACTATGCGGTACAGTTTTGGTCTCTGTCCTACAGAATGGACATAAATTCACTAGAATCAGTACAGAGAAGAATGACCAAAATGATACAAGGACTCCTCGGAAATTTGCCTTACGAAGAAGTGGATCAAAGGCTAATAAGGGTGATGCAAACAAGGTCATCATAATCAAACAACAGGGCAGGACTCGAAGTAATGTGTATAAACTGGACAAATTTAGATTTAAGAAGGAAATAGGCAAGAATTTGTTTACAAATAGGGTGGTCGATGAATGGAATAAACTTAGTAACCATGTAGTAAGCGCTGAAACTATCAGTTGTTTTAAAAAACGATTAGACAACTTTATGGATGGGGATGACAGGTGGTGATGGATACGGAGCTGCCTAGTGTAGGCCTTATGGTCTTTTGCAGTCTCCTTTATTCTTATGTTCTTATGTTCAAATTTGCTCAAGTCATACTTCCATAGATACTCTGACTTTATAAATTTCTTTTAACAGAATATCACATGATGGCAGTCAAACTACCACAAGTAAAACTAGTATAGAAGAAGCTGGTTCATAAGTGGACATAAATCTTCTCCCCAACTAAACACAACCTTCTATAACCAGCTGTTTAAGCCTGACAATTGGGAACAAGGAAATTAATATAACGTTCTTCGATATCAAACAAAAAAATGTTTATGACTAGTATAGTAATCGCAGGTTCACAAGAAGAACAAGGCTTTTCTCAAGCTGAACACGACGATCTACAGCTAGCTGGTTGAACCCGACATCTGGAAACAAGGAAATAATTATAACGTTTTTCGATGTCAATCTAAAAACGTTGCATGGAAAAGTAATTAGCCACAGAGAGGAAGACAACGGCTCAAGGCATAAGAAAAACACAGTCGAGTTCTTAAACCATCCTTTCAGGAAATTCCAGTGATGTAATTAAATCTCTAGATATTGTATATAATTAGCATTATTTAATTACGTTTTGTTGTGATGTACCTACCACGTAGAAAACAATTAAAGGGAATTTCGTCTTCGAGAAGGTATGATACATTACAATGTTATAAAATTAAATAGAGATACAAAGCAGTACATAATTAAATGTATTTTTCGAGAAGCTTAAGTCAATTGACGTTCTATATTACTTTTATAAAACTTTGAACACACACACACACACACACACACACACACACACACACACACACACACACACACACACACACACACACACACACACACACACACACACACACACACACACACACACACACTCACATACATATGTATATATATTGTGACGACATGACAGGTGTATAAATGGTAAGAATGGAAAGGCACGATTGGGAACAAGAGGCTTTGTTCCTGACCGGTTTCGCCTTTGAGGCTTCTTCACGGGTATATATACGAGTATATATATATATATATATATATATAAAAATATATTTCTATATATATATATATATATACAAATTTGTTTATATATATATATACATATATATATGTGTATATATAGATATATATATGTATATATATATATATATATATATATATATCGTCTATTATATGTATGTATATATATGAATATATATATAATATATATATATATATATATATATACATATATATATATATATATATATATATATATACATATGCTAGCCAAATTACCCGCGCGTTGCTGCGAGTTCGTGAATCATCCCTAACCTAACCATACCCCTCCTAACTTTAACCCATAACCCTAACCAAAATATATATTTTTTTCAAATGAAACATAGTTATCCCAGTACCTTGAGTGATAGGGTATGAGAATATATATGGTTATGGGGGTCTATTTGCAAAACCCTAGGAGGAGTTCGTGAACATACAAACAAACAAACAAATTGACAGACAAATGAAAGATAGTAATCCAAGTACCTTGGGTTATGAGGTTTCAGAATATATGTGGTTATAGGGGTCTATCTGCAAAAATCTAGGAGGAGATCGTGAATAATCTCTAACCTAACCATACCCCACCTAAATTCAACTCTTAACCTTAACCAAAATATATATTTTCATGAAAATTGAATATAGTTAGCCAAGTACCTGGAGTCATATGGTATCAGAATGTATATGGTTATGGGGGTCTATAAGCAAAACCCTAGGAGGAGTTCCTGAACAAATAAACAAACAGACAGACAGAAAAATGAAAGATAGTTTTCCAAGTACCTTGTGTTATAAGGTTTCAGAATATATATGGTTGTAGGGATCTATCTGCAAAAACCTACGAGTAGTTCGTGAATAATCACTCTCCTAACCATAACCCACCTAACTTTAACCCTTAACCATAACAAAAATATTTTTTTTAAATGAAATATAATTATCCAAGTACCTGAAGGGATAGGGTATCAGAATATATATGGTTATGAGGGTCTATATGCAAAACCCTGGGAGGAGTTCGTGATCAAACAAACAAACTTAATTATAGTAGATATACATACATACATATATATATATATATATATATACATATATATGTATATATATATTTATATTATATATATATATATATATATATATATACATTTATATATATATGTATATATATACTATCCGAAAGTTGACACCTTGACGTGATGGATAGGCTTAAGAATCTTACATACATACATACATACATACATAATTGTACCAAGGCTTTTTCCCCTTACAAGGGAGGTAGCCAAAAAGGAAAAGGCATAAAATCATTCCCACCCATTCCAACCCTTATTACACTCCACACCCCTCCACCCTCCCTCTCATCTTAGCACCTCCTGGATGATGGGTCATCCCTGCATCTTGTCCACTGCCCTGGGTCAGAGGCAGTGTCGCAAGACACAGCACATCCACAGCAAGGCCGCTTCATTAAATCGGCGACCCCCCTTCTCCGTCCCCCCATTGCATAAAAGGAGAAGACGGGGAGAAATTCCTTTGGGCTGCGTCAAAATTTTGTTCACTCATACTACCTCACCCACCATCCCCTCGCCCATTCCACCTCATGCATCACAACATCATCCATATACAACCCTTCTCCATTCACCCTGTCTTCTGTCCTCTCCCGTCCTTCCTCAACAGACATTCCCCTCTTCCCCAAAGCCCCCTTCACCCTATCCATCCACCTCATCCTAGGACGTCCCCTCATGTTCACTCCCTCCACATCTGCCTTCCATACCTCATTTACTAGTCTTTCTTCACTCATTCTTTCCATGTGTCCAAACCATCCCAGTACTCTTTCATCAACCCTATCTCCCAACTCCCTTTCCACCCCTTTCCACCTCACCTCCTCATTTCTCACTCTATCTAGCCTAGTAACCCCCACCATACTTCTTAGACACCTCATCAAAGGATTACAAAGGCGGAGCATGCCGACAGGAGACCTTTTGATCCATATCTAGGTCAGATGCAAAAAAGAAAAGAAAAAATCATATTGATAATAAAGTAATAAATAAAAACTATAATAATGTAAATAACAAATAAAATACATAAATAAATGCATAGGTATAGTTAAAACAATAAACAAACAGGTAAATAGTAAATAATAAATTGACATATAACTAATGATAAATAAAAATCAGACAGACAAATGATAACAAAACAAAAGCAAATAGTATAAGATAGATTATAATCATTACAGCATCTTACTTAGGTATTTATCTAAATGATTCTTAAAGCCTCGAACTGAACTACATTGCACTACCTGTGCAGGAAGTTTATTCCATTCATTAACTACACGGTTGGCAAAGTTGTTTCTACCTACTTCCAAATGGAATCTATTTCCGAACAGTTTGAGACCATTGTTTCTTGTCTGATTCTCATTCAGTGTGAAAATTTGGTCACTTTTGATGTTGTCAATTCCCTTTAAAATCTTAAAGACCTGTATCAAGTCACCTTTGAGTTTACGCTTTTTTAGGGAAAACAGATTCATGTGCTTTAGTTGATTTTCGTATGATTTATTTTTGATATTTGGAATCAGTTTTGTGGCTCGCCGTTGTACTTTTTCCAGTCTGTCAATGTCTTTAATGAGATTCGGTGACCATACGGAAACAGCATATTCCAAATGTGGACAAACTAACGATATATATAGCTTGTTAATAAGTGATGGACTTTTGAAATCAAAAGATCGCGCAATCAGTCCCAGAATCTTATTTGCTTTCTCAGAGGCTGAAATACACTGCTTGGATGATTTGAGGTCGTTACTGATAATTACGCCGAGATCTTTTTCACTATCCACTTTTGTTAACGAATTTCCAAATAACTTGTAATCGTACTTACTGTTATTTTTACCTATGTGCATTACCTTGCATTTACTTGTGTTAAATTTCATTAGCCACTTTTCAGACCATTGCTGTAATTGATCTAAATCTTCTTGAATATCTAATTGGTTTGAGTGATCATTTGCCACTCCACACAGTTTTGTATCATCAGCAAATTTGGAAACAGTAGATTTTAGTCCATGGTCTATATCATTTATATATACTATGAATAGAAGTGGCCCAAGAACGGAACCCTGAGGAACTCCACTTGCAACACTTTTCCATCCAGAAGTTTTTCCATTTAAAACAACTCTCTGTTTTCGACCATTCAACCAATTACTAGTCCAACCTAATAGGCTACCACTTATTCCATGAAAAGCTAGTTTAGTAAGTAGTCTTTCGTGTGGGACGGTATCAAAAGCTTTTGCAAAGTCTAGATATATTAAATCTATATTGTTTCTTTTGTCATAATTCGAGATAACTGTGTTGTAGAATTCGAGTAAGTTAGTCACGCAAGAACGTTCCCGTCTGAAACCATGCTGGCTATCATTTATCAAACGGTTACTTTCTAAATGATGTTCGATAGCATCTCTGATGATAGTTTCCATTATTTTTCCTACGATTAAAGTCAAACTTATAGGCCTATAGTTATTTGGTTTCTTTTTGTCACCTTTTTTGAATATGGGAGTAACGTTAGCTAGCTTCCATTCTCTTGGGACATCTCCGGATATGATGGATTTCTTGAAAATAATTTCTAATGGAACAACAATCTCATTTTTCATTTCCTTTAAGATTCTTGGATGCCAACCGTCAGGCCCTGGTGTTTTATTAACTTTGAGTTTGTCTATACACCTTTTAATTTTTTCTTTTGTTATATTTACCGTAGTGAGTAAGTTAACCCCAGCCTTTTCACAGGTTTCAGTTTGGAATTCATTTTGAGGTGTTTCGTTTACGAATACCGAGCTAAAATAATTGTTTAAGATATTACACATTCCTTCATTTGAATATTCAAGTTGACCGTCAGAAGATAATAGTGGACCAATGTGATTCCTAACAACCTTTTTCATCTCTAATGTAACTATAGAATTCTTTGGGATTCTCTTTGGATTTATCATCTCAAACACATTCAAACTCCTTCTCTCTTCCTCTCTTATGTTCCATGTTTCTGCCCCATACAGTGCTGTTGGCACAATCACTCCTTCATATAGTCTCCTCTTAGCATCCATTCCCCAATGTCTATTCCTCATTACACTCTTTAATCCACCAAGGCATTTACTCGCTTCTCTCAATCTATATTCTAACTCCACCTTCACTCCACCTTTTCCTGCCACATTTGCACCCAAGTATCTAAAACTATCCACTTCCTCCAGTCGCTCTCCCTTAATGCTCACTTCCAGTCTACTGCCACCTTTACTCCTTGTACATCTCATCACCTTACTTTTGCCCACATTTATTTTTAGCTTTCTTCTATCACATACTCTCCCAAACTCTGTCACCAACTTTCTCAATCCCTCCTCCGATCCTGCCACAAGCGCAGTGTCGTCCGCAAACAACAGCGGGCTTACCTCCCACTTTTCTCCATTTTCTTTAACCATCTCCAATTCCTGACCCACTACCCTTGCATTTACCTCTCGCACCACCCCATCCATGTATAAGTTGAACAGCCAGGGCGACATAACGCATCCTTGACGAAGTCTCACCTTTACCTCGAACCACTCCCTCCCTCCATTTCTAATCCTGACACAAGCTCTGCTACTCTCATAAAAACTCTTGACAGCTCCCAGAAGCTTTCCTCCTATCCCGTATATCTGCATACCCTCCCACAGTGCCTTTCTGTCTACCATATCGTAAGCCTTTTCCAGATCCATGAAAGCCCAAAAAACATCCTTCCCCTTTCCTATAGCTTTCTCGCATATCTGTCTTACTACAAAGATCTGATCTACACAACCTCTACCCATCCTAAATCCATACTGTTCCTCACAAATTACTCCCTCTGTTCCTCTTCTAATCCTCTCAATCAAGATCCTCCCATAAACCTTCCCAACTACACTTAACAAGCTAATCCCTCTGAAACTACTACATTCACACTTGTCCCCTTTTCCCTTGTAAAGAGGAACTATACAGGCACTCCTCCAGCCCTCCGGCACTCTACCCTCTGTCCATCAAACATTAAATAACCTCACCATCCAGTCCACCATCACTGTACCTCCTTTTTTTAGACATTCTGCATGGCATCCATCCAGACCAGGTGCCTTACATCTTAACAACTTCCTTCACTTCATCCTTCCCTATTTCTCCTCCATTTTCCTCACTCATCACTCTCATGTACTTAGCATTTCCCACTGCAGCTATATTTCCCTCCCTATCCTCCTTCGCATCTAGCAACTCCCTGAAATATTCTGCCCATCTTCCCCTTACTGCCTTCTCTTCCATTATCATCTCTCCATCTGCATCTTTTACCTTTTCTTCTCTACTTGATTCGCCTCCTCTTCCTCTCTTTTGAGAATCTTAATGATTACAAAAGTTATGTCGATAGAGAGGAAATCTCTGCAGGGTCACCCATATCGAGCAGGTTTTGTAAGAAAGATCAGACAAAGAGCAGCTCAAACAAACAGTCGCAGGACCCACTGCTAACTGGTACGTCCCTGATGGCAAACAGGAAAATTCCTCATAGATATATGGGGTACAGTCGTAATGACGGCGTGGACCATTGGGCACCCTATAGATATAGGGCTTCACCGAATATAATGAATAAGGTGACACCAGAGAAATATCTCACCAGAAACCAGTTGGCACGGAGGTGAGATTACTGCCAACCCCCCTTCATAGCAAATATGAATATCACAATCAAAACAAAACCGGGCGTTCCTTTTGGATCATCGTCTCCTAAAGGTCCAACCGCATTGCTTCGTGTGCTTACGGGCAGTGTACCACCGAATGTGAGTAAGCACTGTCCAAGCAGATCCAAGTTATGGACATTAAGCAACATGAAGAAAATGAAGATCTATACTTACAACCTAAGAACTCTCTCAGAACACTACAGACTAGAGAGTTTAATGGAAGAACTAGTCAAAATCAAGTAGGACATCGTAGGACTGAGCGAAGTCTGAAGAACGGAAGAAAAGCTGATACAATTACAAGATGGTCAGCACCTGTTCTACTATAGATGTAAGGACAAAGAAAGATCTAGTGGAATAGTATTCTTGATAAACCGAGAAGTTGCTAGTAACGTAGTCAAATTCAGTAGTTTATTGGACAGGGTAGCCTGGATTGTGATTAGGCTGGGCAAAAGATACACTCTAAAAATAGCTCAGGTTTATGCACCAACTTCACAGAGTTCAGACGATGAAATTGAGTCGTTCTATGATGATTTAAGCCAGGTAATGGATCAAGGAAAAAGTAAGTACACATTGGTAATAGGCGACTTTAATGTTAAAGTGGGAAAGAAGATAGGAGATGAGAGGTGCATTGGGAAGTATGGAGAAGGTGAAAAAATGACAGAGGCGAGATGTTAGTCAATTTTGCAGAGAACTACAACTTGAGGATAATGAACACTTTCTTCCAAAAGCGTGTTGGTCTTAAATGGACGTAGAGAAGTCCAGCTAACCCGTAACAAAGTTACAGTGATTTAAACCAATGGTTTAAGTCACTGTAACTTTGTTACGGGTTAGCTGGGTTCGAATCCTCGGCTCGTCTACGTTTCAATTTCCAACGAATGCCTCCATCGAGCAATTCTTCAGTCTCGACTGCGATGGCATGGAATTAAAAGTGATTTGTGGTTGAAGATATATATATATATATATATATATATATATATATAGATATATACATGTAAAATGTATATATATATATATATATATATATATATATATATATATATATATGTATATATGAGAGAGTGATAGGTGGAGAAGGATAAACAGAGATGGGCTAAGAATACATTTATTGCCCTAACATTTCGGGCTCTGTGGCATTCTTTTGAGGACTCGCTGCAATACATCTAGATCACAAAATTTATACCTGTAGTGATATGAGCTCGTCAAGCTTCGAGTGTCAGTTTTTTTTCGACTTTGTTCTAATCAGGTAGGTTATTACAGTGTATGAGGTGGCGAACCAGTGAGTTGAATGTCCTGTGTGCTCTTATATAATTTTTGTGTTCACTCAATCTCTTTTCAATCCCTCGACCTGATTCACCGATGTATGCTAAGGGACAGCCGCTACAGGAAATGCGATAAATCACACTGAGGTTGTTGTGATTATTAGTGTGGTCTTTAGATATTTTTTCTATTTTATTAGAGCATGCCTCGGCAATGTTTATCCCACCTTTCAATAAACATTTATCAATATCCTCGGTTTCTGACGAGTTCGTCCAACTACAGGTATAAATCATGTGATCAAGATGTATTGTAGCGATTCCTCCAAAGGTCATAGAAACCAAAACGTTAGGACAATAAATGTATCCTTAGCCCATCTTTTTTACCCTTCCCCACCTATCACTCTCTCATTTGTCTCAAACAATTTTAAATAGATATATGAGCTAAGTGTATGTGCGCGCTAGCGCGCATTTGTGTGTATTTACCTAACTGCATTTACTTAAATGTAGTACATACAACAAGAGCAACGGTTCTTGAATCCCGTCTCCTATTCTCTAAATTTCTTACATTCCCATACTCAAATTCATGTACAGTTCCAACATAATCAATATCTTTGATTTCCAATAATATCTATATTTTAACTCATGTATTGTTTGAGCTTGGGCTATATCACCTTCTAAACTATTCTACATACTTATGCAACTATATGGAAAAATGTATTTCTTCACATCCTTCAGACGTGGTCTTTCTTAATTTGCCCCTATGACCTCTTAAATCTATTCCATCTTTTATCAGAAGATATCTTATGTCAATGGAATCTATTCCCATTAGTGATCTATACAGTGTAATCATATCACCTCTCTCTCTTTGATCTTTCAAAGTTGGCAGATTCAGTACTTTTAGTCTTCCCTCGTATGGTTTATCTGCAAGGCTGGGAACCAGTTTGGTTGCTGTCCTTTGTATTCTCT
>NC_134802.1:37229222-37231722 GCF_046742065.1 Oratosquilla oratoria
CTTGACTGGCAACCTTGATTTCATAATTACGTTTCGCTGAACGTGTATTCCTTTTAACCAGCTTTGCCATTTCGTTATATCTTGATCTAAGGTGTGATTCCCCGTTTTTCATTTTTACGTAAAGTCCTTTTTTCATTCCGATCTCATGTTTCAATCTGTCCATCATCCACTTGGGAGTATTACTATTTTTCCGTATTGACTTTAGGGGGATAAATGTTTTTGTGCATTAATAATTAGATGCATTAGTTTGTTATACATTTCATTTAAATTACTGACCTGACTGTTGGGCCCTCGCCCCCAATTGACCTGACCTAAGGTATGCGTGTTACCCTCTTTGACCCAGACCTGACCTAAGGTATGCATATTACCCTCCATGACCCACACCTGACTAGCCCCGCAACGAGAATCAAGAATGTCTGAAACGTCCGCCTGGCTTTTCGTATTCAATTTCAGATAGGTTTTTATATTGTCAAAGTTTGCTTTCCTGAAGTCTGGTACTTGGACGTTATTCGTACTTTTTATTTTTTCCCAAATAACATTAAATCTTATTTCTTGATGATCGCTAAAGCCTAGACTATCTCCCACTATTACGCTGCTAATTTGGTGCTCATTATTTGTTAGGGTATTTTGTCCCCTCGTAGGATCGGTAATCATTTGTTTTGGGAAATTATCCTGCACCACATCTAGGAATTTCTTCGCTTCATGATCTCTTATTTAAGTTTCCCAGTCAATGTTTCTATAGTTAAAATCTCCCATGATTACAACGTTTTTGTACTGGGACGCTCTGTGAATTTCATGAATCAGGGAATCAGTCTGCTCAATGCTGAGGTTAGGAGGTCTATACAAGACGCCAATAATAACTTTCTTATTCTTGCCTATAATCTCTACCCAAATAGATTCCGTACAGTCCTCTTCCTTAATCAAATTGTTGATAATACAGATTAATGTACTTTTAACGAAAAGTGCACCTCCCCCATTCCTGCCGACCCTATCCTTATGAAAAAACTTATATCCTTCTATTTCGATTTCCGGAAGGAAATGTTTATCAGCCATGCTGATCCAGGATTCAGTAATAGCTATAATATCGAAATTTTCTACGCATGCTTTACCTCGCAGCAAATCAATTTTGTTAATTATGCTCCTGCTATTTGTATAGTAAAATTTAAGTTTATCTTCCCTCCACCTGCTTTGGTGATTTTCTACACAGTCCTCTAAGTTGTTTCTATTGCCTAAACTATATTCCGATACTTCCCCCCCTACTCCCACATAATCTACCCGAAAAAACCCTGTAGGATGCCTACTTCTCGCTCAAGGGATTCAGCAAGGAGCCGAAATCCTCTGGGAGACAGGTGCACTCCGTCCCTTGTGTATAGGTGATTCTTACCATAAAAGCGGTCCCAGTTTGCCAGCCTGCAATTCATTGCAATAGCCCTGGAATGCCACATGCCTCCAACTCTACGCCTCGGAAGGATTCCACATACTACAGGAACACCTCCCTTATTTCTGATCTTGTCTATCGCATCCCGGTACCGCGCAAATAATTCCTCACTCCCTAACTTACCTATATCATTTCCTCCGGCACTTAAGCAAACTACTGGGTCCTTACCTTCCCCTACTAGACACTCTTCTATCCTATCTCTAACATCTCCTATGCCCGCGCCAGGGAAACACACCTGCGTCCTATGTTTCCTATCTTTGTCGCAGAAAACCGTGTCTAAATACCTCACTTGACTGTCTCCTTCTACCAAAATCTTACCTGCCCTTTCCTTCTTTTCTGGATTTCATTAGTTCCTTCTTCCTGCAGATTCGCCAGCACTTGAAACAAGTTTTTGCATTTCAGTGGGGCTGGTGAGGATTTTTTTCCACTTTTCCGCATCTTATTTCTCACCGTATTCCATCCATGCGTATTATGGGCCTTCGAGCGGAGAACTAGATTCTCCTCTTTAAGGCACTTAACAGCATCCTCCAAGGCTTCAATTCTACTAAGTAGAGATTGAACCTCTTCGGCGCTGAACACAGTGACACATTCACTCGCCATATCGCGCGTGCTCGATTTGGAGAGAAATGCGGGATTCGAACCGCGGAGGCAGCACACTACCATCTAC
The DNA here is from genome assembly GCF_046742065.1 of Oratosquilla oratoria. Lineage (NCBI taxonomy): Eukaryota > Metazoa > Arthropoda > Malacostraca > Stomatopoda > Squillidae > Oratosquilla > Oratosquilla oratoria. The sequence continues at coordinate 37,231,328 of NC_134802.1, forward strand.
GTTAACAACGGACACAAGAAGAGGAGGAGGGAATGGTTATAAAGGACAAAGAAGATAAGGCGGAATAAAATACAAATAATAGAAAAGAATCTGGAAGGAGATGCAGTGGATTAGGAAGAGTTGTATTGGGGAGGCCAAACATGTTGTCGCTTCGTAAGCTAGATCACTACTGGTTCTTGGCGACGCGACCACGCCAGACTTGGCGGGTAAACATACACGCTCAAACTGAACACTTAGTTCTTACAATAATACATAAAATATATAATAATAAACATATACGTTTAAATGAACACTTGGTTCCCACAATAGTATATAAAATATATAATAATAAATAAACAATATTACAATTTCGTATGTACAACACACAAAGAATATTCTATGCCACCAATACAGAG
>NC_134802.1:37259222-37266722 GCF_046742065.1 Oratosquilla oratoria
AAATAAAGGAGTTTTCTAACTTACCTTCTTTACGATTAAGTTGTTGTTGTTGTTGTTGTTTTACAGATTTTTTTGTTTTTTTCTAGTATAAGATAATTCATTTTTGGCAGATATATTGCTTTCAAAAGAGTAATTTCAACTTCAATTTCAGACTATCCAAAGCTACTGTTAATAGAATATGTGTAATTACAGATACTAATTATTGATAAATCTCTTGAATAGACATTATAAGAGATATACAATTAATCAATGTTTTGACTTTGTATTTCATATGTTTGTGTCTCCCTCAAATAGAATTGCTTTTATGTTACATTTCGAAAAAAATAATTGTAAATTACTGAGGCTATGTGCATGTCAAAGCCAGTAGAAAAAAAAAAAATTACATTCATCTGTTCAATAGATAAGAATTTTCAATGCATAACTCTTTAAAATTTTTACTAAGTAATAAAAGAAAGGCAACGTTGAATATTTCAAAATAAAGGATTTGTTGTTGTTGTTGTTGTTGTTGTGTGTGTGTGTGTGTGTGTGTGTGTGTGTGTGTGTGTGTGTGTGTGTGTGTGTGTGTGTGTGTGTGTGTGTGTGTGTGTGTGTGTGTGTGTGTGTGTGTGTGTGTGTGTGTGTGTGTGTGTGTGTGTGTGTGTGTGTGTGTGTGTGTGTGTGTGTGTGTGTGTGTGTGAGTGTGTGTGTGTGTGTGCGAGTGTGTGAGTGTGTGTGTGTGTGTGTGTGTGTGTGTGTGTGTGTGTGTGTGTGTGTGTGTGTGTGTGTGTGTGTGTGTGTGTGTGTGTGTGTGTGTGTGTGTGTGTGTGTGTGTGTGTGTGTGTGTGTGTGTGTGTGTGCGCGTATATATATATGTATATATATATATATATATATATATTCATGTATATATATGTATATATATATACATATATATATACATATATATATATATACATATTATCGGAAAATGTCAAAACACTGGACTCAGAGTAACAGAATTTATTACCATATATATATATATATATATATATATATATATATATATAATATATATAAATATATATAAGTATATATATATATATATGTATATATCAATATATGTATATATTTATATATATATCTTTATATATGTTTATACATACATATACCAAGGCTTTTTCCCCCTTACAAGGGAGGTAGCCAAAAAGGGAAAGGCATAAAAACACTCCCACCCATTTCATCCCTACATACACTCCACACCCCTCCCACCCTCCATCTCATCTGAGCACCTCCCGGATGACGGATCATCCCTGCACCCTGCCCACCGCCCTGGGTCAGAAGCAGTGTCGCAAGACACAGCACATCCACAGCAAGGCCGCTTCATTTAATCGGCGACCCCCCCTCTCCGTCCCCCCTTGCATATAAGGAGAGGACGGGGAGAAATCCCTTCGGGCTGCGTCAAAATTTACTCACACATACTACCCCACCCCCCACCCCCCTGCCCATTCCTCCTCATGCAATCACAACATCATCCATATACAACCATTCTCCACTCACCTCTGTCTTCCGTCCTCTCCCTTCCTTCCTCAACAGACATTCCCCTCTTCCCCAAAGCCCCCTTCACCCCATCCATCCACCTCATCCTAGGACGTCCCCTCATGTTCACTCCCTCCACATCTGCCTTCCATACCTCTTTTACTAGTCTTTCTTCACTCATTCTTTCCATGTGTCCAAACCATCCTAATATTCTTTCATCAACCCTACCTCCCAAATCCTTTTTCACCCCTGTTCTCCTCCTCACCTCCTCATTTCTCACTCTATCCAGCCTAGTAACCCCCACCATACTTCTCAGACACCTCATCTCAAACACATTCAAACCCCTTCTCTCTTCTTCTCTTATGTTCCACGCTTCTGCCCCATACAGTGCTGTTGGCACAATCACTCCTTCATACAGTCTCCTCTTCGCATCCATTCCCAAATGTCTATTCCTCATTACACTCTTTAATCCACCAAGGCATTTACTCGCTTCTCTCAATCTACATTCTACCTCCACCTTCACTCCACCTTTTCCTGCTACACTTGCACCCAAGTATCTAAAACTATCCACTTCCTCCAGTCGCTCTCCCTTAATGTTCACTTCCAGTCTACTGCCACTTTCACCCCTTGTACATCTCATCACCTTACTTTTACCTACATTTATCTTTAGCTTTCTTCTATCACATACTCTCCCAAACTCTGCCATCAGCTTCCTCAATCCCTCCTCTGACCCTGCCACAAGCGCAGTGTCGTCCTCAAACAACAGCTGGCTCACCTCCCACTTTTCTCCATTTTCTTTAACCATCTCCAATCCCTGACCCACTACCCTAGCATTCACCTCTCGCACCACCCCATCCATGTACAAGTTGAACAGCCAGGGCGACATAACGCATCCTTGACGAAGTCCCACCTTTATTTCAAACCACTCACTCTCTCCATTTCTAATCCTGACACAAGCTCTACTACTCTCATAAAAACTCTTGACAGCTCCCAGAAGCTTTCCTCCTATCCCATAAATCTGCATAACCTCCCACAGTGCCTTTCCGTCTACCCTATCATAAGCCTTTTCCAGATCCATAAAAGCCCAAAAAACATCCTTCCCCTTTCCTATAGCTTTCTCACATATCTGTCTTACCACAAAGATCTGATCTACACAACCTCTACCTGTCCTAAATCCACACTGTTCCTCACCAATTACTCCTTCTGTTCCTCTCCTAATCCTCTCAATTAAGATCCTCTCATAAGCCTTCCCTACTACACTTAACAGGCTAATCCCTCTGAAACTACTACATTCACACTTGTCCCCTTTTCCCTCTCTCCAGCAAACATTAAATAACCTCACCAACCAGTCCACCATCACTGAACCTCCCTTTTTCAGACATTCTGCATGGCATCCATCCAAACCAGGTGCCTTACCTGCTCTAATCATCTTTACTACTGCCTTCACCTCATCCTTCCTTAATTCTCCTCCATTCTCCTCACTCATCACTCTCATTTTCTTCGCATTTCCCACTGCAGCTATCTTTCCTTCCCTATCCTCCTTCACATTTAGCAACTCCCTAAAATATTCTGCCCATCTTCCCCTTACTGCCATCTCTTCCATTATCATCTCTCCATCTGCACCTTTTACCTTTTCTTCTCTACTTGATTCGCCTCCTCTTCCTCTCTTTATTTCTTTCCAAAACATCTTTTTATTACTTTCAAAATTTTCTGTCATACTCCTACCCCATTTCACATCTGCTCTCCTCCTTGACTCCTTTACCTTTTGCTTTACTTCTCTTTTCTTTTCTTTGTACGTCTCATATGACTCCCCCGTCCTCTTTTGTAACCAATCTGTGAATGCTCGCTTCTTCTCTTCTACAACCTTCTTTGTTTCCTCATCCCACCATTCACTACCCTTTCTTCTATTTACCCCTGTCCTTCTTGTTCCACACACCATCCTTGCACACTTTAAGACTCCCTCCTTGAACCATCCCCATTCCTCCTCCACACCCATCTCTGCTCCATCCTTTACTCCCTCCCACTCCTCCTTCAGCTTCTTTCCGTACTCCTTCTCCTTTTCCTTTTCATTCAAGGAGTTCACTTTAAGAACCTCCCTACCTTTTGTCCCTTTCCTCTTTCTCCATCTATCCTCCACTCTCAGCTTACCTTCCACCAAAAAATGATCTGATATTCCCCCACCCTCTCCCCTTAGCACATGTACATCCTTAACTCTTCCTATCATAATCCTATTTACCACTACATAATCCATTAGCGCTCTATCTACCACCCTTCCCTCCACCACCCTCTCCCATGTGTACTTATGCTTGACTTTCTTCCGGAACACTGTATTTGCTATCATCAACTCTCTTTCTAGACACATTTCCACCATCAACTCTCCACTACGATTTTTTCCTGAAACTCCACACTTCCCAACCACTCCATCGATTGGACCATTTCCTACCCGAGCATTAAGGTCTCCCAGTACTATTACATTGACATTTCTTCCTAAACCCTCTATGCACTCATTTATATATATATACTGTATATATATATATATATATACATATATATATATATATATTATCGGAAAATTTCAAAACACTGGACTCAGAGTAACAGAATTTATATATATGTATATATATAAGTATATATATATATATATTGTGTATATATATATATATTGTACATATATATAATATAAATATATATATGTATATTGTTGAAGAGAGTAAGACACCAGACTCGATTTGAAGGCTTTATTAAGTTCGACGTTTCAATTCCTGTCCAAGAATCGTCTTCAGGTGGTATAGAGGGTATACAGTGAACTCGTTTTTATGTGGTCGGGGATGGAACTGGGAGTGGACATTGGTAAAGTCCTCGCTCCGTTAATCATGAGAAATGTGTACCAATTAATGTGCTATAAAACAGAAATATACCAAGAGTGAGACAAAAAACTAACAAACAAAAAAACAATAGCATATATTAAAAGTGAAACAAAAAGGCAACATAGTAGACACAAGATTTGAGTAGGTAGGCGGTGGGGGACCAAGTGTCCCTTGTGAAGGGATATATTGTCACGCGTGCAAATAGATAACTATCATATGAACACGTATGGAGTAGATTTACACAGACGAGGAATATGAACCGGACAAACATCGAGGTTTCAGCTAACTGGACGAGGAGAAGGTAATTTTGTAACTAAAAAAGGGAAGTGACTGGTGGCTAGGAAGGAACTGGACGAGTCATTCCCCTTACGACCAAATGTCACACAAAGCTACGTAAAACGGAAAGTGAAATAGTAACTGGGACCTAGGTAAAGTCTACTGAAATAAAGTAAAACACATTGATAAAATAAACCATAATGACATGTAAAGATGAAAAGGTATGATAAACTTAAAAAATATATATGATAAGTGTCTGATGGGGGACTGCAGGAACGGGAACCAAATGATCTCTGAGAATCGGTTGCCGAGTACCTAGAACCTACTTGAAAATGAAGAGAAAGAGAATTGGAAAAAAAAAAGAGAAAAAAAAATCGGGGGTGTAGGAAAAATATATAACACATTGTTCAAAAAATATAAATACAAAATACTAGATGTCATTAACCCAATATCAAGTTGCTGTTATGGGTGCATAAAAAAGTCGTGATCCCAGTACCTAGATATATTGGAATGTCAATACTCCTGTTTATGTAATTGTCCTAGGTCTCCTATGCTTCTAGAAATAGTCTTTTACAAAGGATTACAAAGGCAAAGCATGCCGACAGGAGACCCTTTGATCCATATATAGGTCGGATGCAAAAAAAAAAAAAAAAAAAAAAAAATCATATTAATAATAAATTAAAACTATAACAACTATAACAATGTAAATAACAATTAAAATACATAAATAAATGCATTGGTATAGTTGAATAACAAACAAACAGGTAAATAGTAAATGATAGTAAATTGACATATAACTAATAATAAATGAAAATCAGACAGACAAATTATAACAAAACAAAAACAAATAATATAACATAAATTATAATAATTACAGCATCTTACTTAGGTATTTATCTAAATGATTCTTAAAGCTTCGAACTGAACTACATTGCACTACCTGTGCAGGAAGTTTATTCCATTCATTAACTACACGGTTGGCAAAGTTGTTTCTACCTACTTCCAAATTGAATCTATTTCCGGACAGTTTGAGACCATTGTTTCTTGTCTGATTCTCATTCAATGTGAAAATTTGGTCACTTTTGATGTTGTCAATTCCCTTTAAAATCTTAAAGACCTGTATCAAGTCACCTCTGAGTCTACGCTTTTTTTAGGGAAAACAGATTCATGTGCTTTAGTCGATTTTCGTATGATTTATTTTTGATATTTGGAATCAGTTTTGTGGCTCGCCGTTGTACTTTTTCCAGTCTGTCAATGTCTTTAATGAGATTCGGTGACCATATGGAAACAGCATATTCCAAATGTGGACGAACTAACGATTTATATAGCTTGTTAATGAGTGATGGACTTTTGAAATCAAAAGATCGCGCAATCAATCCCAGAATCTTATTTGCTTTCTCAGAGGCTGAAATACACTGCTTGGATGATTTGAGGTCGTTACTGATAATTACGCCGAGATCTTTTTCACTATCCACTTTTGTTAACGAATTTCCAAATAACTTGTAATCGTACTTGCTGTTATTTTTACCTATGTGCATTACCTTGCATTTACTTGTGTTAAATTTCATTAGCCACTTTTCAGACCATTGCTGTAATTTATCTAAATCTTCTTGAATATCTAATTGGTTTGAGTGATCATTTGCCACTCCGCACAGTTTTGTATCATCAGCAAATTTGGAAACAGTAGATTTTAGTCCATGGTCTATATCATTTATATATACTATGAATAGAAGTGGCCCAAGAACGGAACCCTGAGGAACTCCACTTGCAACACTTTTCCATCCAGAAGCTTTTCCATTTAAAACAACTCTCTGTTTTCGACCTTTCAACCAATTACTAGTCCAACCTAATAGGCTACCACTTATTCCATGCAAAGCTAATTTAGTAAGTAGTCTTTCGTGTGGGACGGTATCAAAAGCTTTTGCAAAGTCTAGATATATTAAATCTATATTGTTTCTTTTGTCATAATTCGAGACAACTGTGTTGTAGAATTCGAGTAAGTTAGTCACGCAAGAACGTTTCCGTCTGAAACCATGTTGGCTATCATTTATCAAACGGTTACTTTCTAAATGATATTCGATAGCATCTCTGATGATAGTTTCCATTATTTTTCCTACGATCGAAGTCAAACTAATAGGCCTATAGTTATTTGGTTTCTTTTTGTCACCTTTTTTGAATATGGGAGTAACGTTAGCTAGCTTCCATTCTCTTGGGACATCTCCGGATATGATGGATTTCTTGAAAATAATTTCTAATGGAACAACAATCTCATTTTTCATTTCCTTTAAGATTCTTGGATGCCAACCGTCAGGCCCTGGTGTTTTATTAACTTTGAGTTTGTCTATACACCTTTTAATTGTTTCTTTTGTTATATTTACCGTAGTGAGTAAGTTTACCCCAGACTTTTCACAGGTTTCAGTTTGGAATTCACTTTGAGGTGTTTCGTTTACGAATACCGAGCTAAAATAATTGTTTAAGATATTACACATTCCTTCATTTGAATATTCAAGTTGACCGTCAGCAGATAATAGTGGACCAATGTGATTCCTAACAACCTTTTTATCTCTAATGTAACTATAGAATTCTTTGGGATTCTCTTTGGATTTCTCAGCGATGTTCATTTCGTATTGTCGTTTTCTTTTTTTTATTGTCTTTTTTAAATCTCTCTGTATTGATACATAACTTTCATAGTCATTAGATGCACCCGAGCACTTATATTTCTTATAAGCCTGTCTCTTTTTAGCAATACTTTTTTCAGTTTCTTTGTCGAGCCACTTTGGGCGAGCCTGATTTGGGGGCGTATTTTGAAATATTTCCCACATCTGATCTACAGGCCTTTCGTTTAATTTTGCCTCCCAATCTG
>NC_134802.1:37271722-37274222 GCF_046742065.1 Oratosquilla oratoria
AAGAAGAAGAAGAAGAAGAAGAAGAAGAAGAAGAAGAAGAAGAAGAAGAAGAAGAAGAAGAAGAAGAAGAAGAAGAAGAAGAAGAAGAAGAAGAAGAAGAAGAAGAAGAAGAAGGAGACGAAGAAGAAGAAGAAGAAGAAGAAGAAGAAGAAGAAGAAGAAGAAGAAGAAGAAGAAGAAGAAGAAGAAGAAGAAGAAGAAGAAGAAGAAGAAGAAAAAAGAAGAAGAAGAAGAAGAAGAAGTTGAGGAAGAGGATGAGGAAGAGGGGAAGAGGGAAAGAGGACAAGAGGAAAGATAAGAGGAGAAAAGAGGGAAAGAGGTGGAGAGGGGAGGAGGAGAAGAGAGGAAGAGGAGAAGAGGGGAAGAGAGGAAAAGGGGAAGAGAGGAAGAGGGGGAGAGGGGAAGAGAGAAAGAGGGTAAGAGGAAGTAGTCTGTAAAAGGAGGACATTTGGCCATCTGAAGGACATTCACCCCTAAGGCCGCAAAAACTAGGGGAGGAGGAGAAGAGAGGAAGAGGAGAAGAGGGGAAGAGAGGAAGAGGGGAACAGAGGAAGAAAGGAAGAGGGGAAGAGAGGAAGAGGGGAAGAGAGGAAGAGGGGAAGAGAGGAAGAGGGTAAGAGGAAGTAGTCTGTTGAAGGAGGACATTTGGCCATCTGAAGGACATTCGCCCCTAAGGCCGCAAAAACTAGGGGAGGAGGAGAAGAGAGGAGGAGGAGAAGAGGGGAAGAGAGGAAGAGGGGAAGAGAGGAAGAAGGGAAGAGGGGAAGAGAGGAAGAGGGTAAGAGGAAGTAGTCTGCTGAAGGAGGACATTTGGCCATCTGAAGGACATTCGCCCCCAAGGCCGCAAAAACTTGAGGACCCTGTTCCCGGGGACCAAATGACCTACTTCGGTACCAGAGGCTGAGGGAGGTTGCGTCCTTCCTCTCATTTGATGCTACACTGGTTTATGCAAACGGCAAAGGCCCAGAGTAAAGGTGCAAATTGGAACACTGTAAAGATTTCCTTTTAAGGCCTTTAACCATGGCCGTAACTGTGGCTCGAATCCTCCTCCTCCCCCCCCACCTTTCTCCTTCTTCCCTAACTCTCCCATGCCCCAACACGCTCACACACACACTCACACTCTCCTGCCCTGCTCTTGAAAACTTGGAAATTTTTTGACGCGAGTTTTATTTTCGTGCAGGAAAAGCCCTTACTCTTCTTGGAAATTTGGGATTTTTGGTAGGAGTTTCATCTTGGCGAAGGAGGAGAAGAATGCAAAGAAACGTGTGTGTGTTTAGTGGAATATTCACGTGTGAGCAAGTGTGTGTGTGTGTGTGTGTGTGTGTGTGTGTGTGTGTGTGTGTGTGTGTGTGTGTGTGTGTGTGTGTGTGTGTGTGTGTGTGTGTGTGTGTGTGTGTGTGTGTGTGTGTGTGTGTGTGTGTGTGTGTGTGTGTGTGTGTGTGTGTGTGTGTGTGTGTGTGTGTGTGTGTGTGTTTGTGTGTGTGTGTTTGTGTGTGTGTGTGTGTGTGTGTGTGTGTGTGTGTGTGTGTGTGTGTGTGTGTGTGTGTGTGTGTGTGTGTGTGTGTGTGTGTGTGTGTGTGTGTGTGTGTGTGTGTGTGTGTGTGTGTGTGTGTGTGTGTGTGTGTGTGTGTGTGTGTGTGTGTGTGTGTGTGTGTGTGTGTGTGTGTGTGTGTGTGTGTGTGTGTGTGTGTGTGTGTGTGTGTGTGTGTGTGTGTGTGTGTGTGTGTGTGTGTGTGTGTGTGTGTATCTATGTGTGTGCGTGCCCACAAATGAACAGATCCTTTAGTTCACATTTAATGAACTAAATTATCTAATCTTGACCTAACCACAGCAAAACTCGACTTCAACGCCAACTTAAAACCCCACAAAGATAGATCCACTCTGACCTCGATTGGAAGAGTGTGACAGTGCCCCAAGGATTATGGTAATGAGATCCTACGTAATACTGATCCTTGAACGTTGTTGAAGGATTTTCGGTCCTTCTCCATTTCCTCCACGTCATATTCTATCACTCAAATCAATCTTCTGACGCTCTATCTCAATCACTTGATAAAGAAATTCAACGTCGTAAAAGGAGGAAGAGGAGGTGAGCTGACAGGGGGGATATCAATTTCCATTTCTATTCATGTTACGCGAGGACGTTTCCGCCTTCTATCCCCTATCCACCACGACCATCCATCTGCTTATCTAATCAACTGTCTACTCACTTTAGTTTATCTTTCTATTTTTATATGAGCTTGGTCAGGGAAAGAGTTTTGAGTCTTTAACACCTGCCCCCCCCCTTCACCCTTTCCCCCTTCCCCCTTCCTCCTCCACCTCTTCCCTCCCCCCTACCCCATTCCTCTCCCTCTCCCGCGTGTAAAAGTAGCCTAAACCTGTTTCTTATTTATATTATATTCATTGTTTTGTTTTTGTTTTATTTCATTATATACCAGTTTACTTTAGTATCCTCATTTTTTTTCTAATATTGCTGTAGTTTCCTTTATTTTGTTTAATTTTCA
>NC_134802.1:37286722-37289222 GCF_046742065.1 Oratosquilla oratoria
ATTTGTTCATTAATTTACCTAGTTTCTTACTGTATTATTTGCTCATTCTTTTACATATCTTTTTATACGCTTACTTTTAAAAAATATATATTTTCCCCCTCGAGGTGTCCCAAGTACCAAGAGCCTGTCTTTGTCGTCAGACCTTTAGTGGCAAAGATCTCTTCGATATTTCATCTTTTTTTGTCTTCCCAAAAGTTTGCCATGGAAGGCACGAGTTTCCTTGCCCGAGAGTAATTTTTCATTCCCAAAACCTCTTTACAATAAATCACTTGATTTTCTTCCACTCAGCCTTTAGTTTTTAGCCCGATTAAATTCTGTACAGGTTTAGGATCCTTATATATATATATATATATATATATATATATATATATATATATATATATATATATATATATATGTGTGTGTGTGTGTGTGTGTGTGTGTGTGTGTGTGTGTGTGTGTGTGTGTGTGTGTGTGTGTGTGTGTGTGTGTGTGTGTGTGTGTGTGTGTGTGTGTGTTTGTGTGTGTGTGTGTGTTTATTTGTGTGTGTGTTTATTTGTGTGTGTGTATTTACCTAGTTCTATTTTACGGGAAGGGAGCTACGCTCGTGATGTCCCGCCTTGGTATCTCAGTGTCTAATTTGCTCTTAAATTCGTGAATAGTTTTTGCACACACTATTGTTTCGTCCAGTTTGTTCCAAGTGTCCACCACTCTGTGTGGAAAACTATTCTCCTTCAGATCTCTTCTATAACTATCTTTTTTGAGTTTCTTTCCATGTCCTCTTGTGTTTCTCTTGTCCAAATTTAACAAGTCCTCTCTATCGAGCATTTCTGTGCCCTTCATGATTCTATAGATGATTAGTAGTTCGCCTTTCTTCTTTGACTCCAATTTAGCTAGTTTCTCTTCCTATGACAAGCTTGAAAGTGATAGAACAATTTTTGTGGTTGCTCTCTGGATTCTTTCATTTTTCTTTATATTCTTTTTTGGTACTGGGTGACCACAATGTCCACATATTTTAGTCTAGGCCTTATCAGTGTGACTAATATTTTTTTAATAATTTCTTTGTCCAAATAGGTAAATGCCACTTATATTGATCTTAGTAAGGTATAGGATTCTCCGACAATTTTTTTTTTTTTTTTTTTTTTTTATTAAAGGACGAGTCATTTTAGATAATTAATCCTAGATCTTTTTCAGATCCCACTTTCTTTACCTCCTTAGTTCCGATTTTATATTGTCCTGATATTCTATCTTTACTTTTTTCGAGCTACAATATGCTACACTTCTTAAAGTTGAAGTCTACTTCCCATTTTTGACTCCAGTTCCAAACCTTATTCAGGTCTTCCTGTAATGATTCGCAATCCTTTCGGTTTTTACTTTCCTCAACAATTTAGCGTCGTCTGCAAAGAAGCTCATGTAACATTCTACATCATCATTCATGTTATTCACATAAATAGTAAACATTATTGGAGCCAATACAGATCATTGTGGACCTCCACTAATCACCTCCTTCCAACCTGAATATTTTCTCTGAGTACTACTTTCATCTTTCTACCATTCAGGAAGTCCTCCGTCCAATTTAGTAGGTTGCCTTATATCCGCCTACATTTTTCAATTTTTAAAATATTTTTTTGTGTGGTACCTTGTCGAAAGCTTTTTGTAAGTCCAAGAAAGCACAATCAGCCCATCCATCCCTTTCTCGTATCATATCTATTAGTCTTGAGTAAAAACAGATTAAATTTGTGATACATGATCTTCCCTGTCTGAACCCAAATTATTTTAGGTTTATTATATTGTTTTCTTCCAGGTGTTTTACCCATCTATTTTTGATAATTTTCTCACAACTTTTGCCTATTGTGCTTGTTAGTGAACCCAGTCTATACTAAGTTTCTTCCTTGTTTCCTGCTTTATATATTCGTACAATGTTAGCATTTTTCTAGTCTTTCGGTATTTTTCCTTCTTTAAGTGAGCAACTTATTCTTATATATTGTGTCCATTAGTTCTTCTTTGCATTCTTTTAGAATACAATTTGCAATTCCGTCCGGGCCATGCGATTTCCTAACAGCAAGGTTTGTTAAATGCTACATTATTTCTTCTTGTGTTATAAATATTTCGCTCATGGGGGGGGGGGAGATAGTACTTCACTTCCTTCGTCCCAGTACTGTACCTTCTGTCTAGTGAAAACCGACTGAAGTGATTATTCATGACTTCGGCCATTTCTACATCTTCTGTGTATTCTGTATTTCCTTGGCGTAGTTTCACCATTTCCTGTTTGTTTTCAAGTTTACGATTCACATATCTATAGAATAGTTTGGGTTGCTCTTTGCATTTTTCTATAATGTCTATTTCATAGTTCCTTCTTTTCCTCTCTGCGGACTTTTACATACTCATTTCTATAGTTTATATATGTTTTCCATTTTCCAGGATTTTGATCTTTTCTCCATCTTTTCCAAGCTTTGACTCTTCTATCTTTTGCCTCACTACATCTTCTGTTAAACTAGCATCTAATGTACACTCTATCTTG
>NC_134802.1:37294222-37296722 GCF_046742065.1 Oratosquilla oratoria
TGGTTGTTATGTATAGGGCTTCAATCACCTTCCTTTGTCTTTTTGATAGACCTTTCTTTACTACCTCTGCCTGTTGCCAGTCGGGAAGATGTCCTTCCTGATCCACGTGGCCCACCATCGCGTTTGAGAGGCGGTGGTACCTTAGGTCCGCCTTGTGCTCTCTTATTCTGGCATGTAGGCCCCTGTGACTCTCACCATAATATGACTTGTCACAGTTGCCACATGGGATCCTATATATGACGCTGAGGTCGTTTGTTGTTTTTGATGTTGGTGTTACTAGTTCTCATTTTATTTCATTTCATTTTATTTATTTATCTGGATATTTATCTTTATATTATTTAATACTATAAGTTATCTTATGACACTTTTTAGAATTCCCACATTTTTACACCACTCACTTCACTTACACTGTTACACCCTCGATCAACATTCCACACACACCGGAGCTGTTTTTTAATAACATCACAACAATTTATTGTATACTGTATTATCACTATTGTTCATTGTATTAAAAACCATTGTACAACCAAACGTAACCCACCTCCAAGGAGGGAACGCGGTCTTACTCAGACTATGTATACCACCAGCTTCACTCCAGAGTCACATTCCTCTGAAGAAGCATAGGGCGAAACCGGTCAGGAATAAACTCAGGAACTCGGAACTAGACCCGTGACTTCTTTTTCCACCTTCACATATATATATATATATATATATATATATATATATATACATATATATATATATATATATATATATATATATATCTGTATATATATATATATATATATATATATATATATATATATATATATCTCAAGGACTACTATTACACAGGATGTGCGAACCCAGATCCCTGGGTCCACTAGCGGAGGCCATTGCTTTCTTTGTAACCTAACATTTTATATTGGACAAATATATAAAAACTAGAAACCTAACATTGTATATAGGACAAATATATCAACTATTGACTTATTCAATGCAGTATAAGTTAATACAAACTTTTATAGTGAAATAAGAAACTATATTTAAGGCACTGTTATGTTTTGACATTCCATTTTTAGGCGGACTTAACAGGTATTATCGTCTTGTTCAGCATCTTCAGTTTCTCAAGATGGTTCAGAACCTGAGGCCAGGTTATATTCCTCATCCACAAAAGATATTGCTGATAAGTACTTGGATCTTGTGTATGAAAAGGAATATAAAAAGTGTGCAGATAACCTGAATAATGAAAATGTATGTCCTTCAATTAATGGGTGGTCTAACATCCATAATGAGCCTATAATAATTGTCACCAACAACATCCACTGGTCAAATTTATTTAGTTGGCGCAATAGACACATCAAGGAAATCTCACACTGCTGAATATCTTCTACAACTTGTACAAAATTCGATCAAGAAGGCTGAACAAAATTTTGGTTGTCACATTGGAAGTGTTGTGACAGACAATGCAGCAAATGTCACCAAGATGAGAAAACTCTTCGAGGAATCGAGTGAACCTGAGCATACCGCTCCTTATATTGATATGCTTAAAATGTTATTTAGCAATCAGATCGCATATCAGATAGCAATCCCACATTATTTAAAATGTATAAAAAAAGATCTATTTAAATCAAATAAATCTGATTTAAAAAAAATCGATTTATTATATTTTCTAAAAAGAAAAAAAAATCACCAACCCTGGTGTCCACTAATCTCTTACAATAATACCTGTTAATTCCGGCTAAAGGTGGCATTTCAAAGCATAACAGTGCCTTAAGAATAGTTTCTTATTTCACCATGAAAGTTTATATTAAGGGGAAATACCTCTGCCAGATCTTAACACATTAAAACTAACCCAATCATCTTAAAATTTTTTACACGATGTCAATGATACTTGGAGATCAGAATAGCCAAAAAATTAAAGCGGTCCATTAAATATTTATATTATATCTATCTATTTATTTATCTAAATAGCAGTTACTCTTTAAATATGAATAACTAGTTCCCATGTTGCTTGATTTACAAAGCAAAGATATTACATGAAAGCTATGCATATCTCCTACAAACTTTGTGTGGATACAAAAAATGTATTGAAAAATGTTGAAATTGTATATATAAAAACAATAAATTAACCAAAATAAAAGGTGAACTTTCATTCAAAAATTATTTATAAATTCATTGAGAGATGAAATGTTTTTACCAAGTAAATAACTTCCTCATCTTATGAGTATCATTGTGCATTTAATTTTTAAGATAGAGCAAAAAGTATAGAAGTTATTAAAGGTTTTATGACAAAAATGAACATAAAAATGGGTTTTTAGATATCGCTTGATAAAGATTTTCTTACTGCTGCACAAAAAACTATGCTTCCTACAGATAAAACCATTAAATAAAAGTTCTTCCTTAGAGTGTGTAGACTAAATACATTTTTTTTTTTAAATTGGACAGGAAATAAGAAAAATTTAGCAATTTTTCCACATGTAACTTCACTGAAAATTGGTAGATTTAGTACCGTATATAC
>NC_134802.1:37301722-37306722 GCF_046742065.1 Oratosquilla oratoria
TATGGGAAAGAAATTTCGGCTGTATTTCTTCATGTCAAAAATAAGAATCATTCTTTCGACTGGGGTAAGGCCAGATTAGTGTTCAAGTCCCACTGCGGTTTCAGGAGGAAAATAGTCGAATCAGCATTAATTGAGGAATGTCCTAATATTAATATTTCTAAAGGGCAGTGGACACCTGACATAATCTCACGCGCAGCAGTAAGCAAGTTGGTGCGGACGCTACATCCTCCCCTCTCCTCACCTCCTCCCTCCTCCGCCACCCCAGTTTGCCCCGCGCCTGAGTGAGGTCAACTGTCCACATCTCTTCTTACTGTAGTTTATAAGTCCCCTCTGTTCTCTATCTTATGTACTTTCCTGAAGAGGGCTACAGTTGATAGCCGAAATATAGGATTTTTCTTTATTCGAAGTTTATTCTTTCTCCGACTGTGGGTTCCTGTGTGTAATATATATATATATATATATATATATATATATATATATATACATATACATATATATATTATATATGTATGTATATATATATAGATATATACTGTATTTATATGTATATATATATATATACATATATGTATATGTGTATATATATATATATATATAGACACGTATACACATACATATATACATATATATACTGTATATATATATATATATATATAAATAC
Organism: Oratosquilla oratoria; assembly: GCF_046742065.1. Lineage (NCBI taxonomy): Eukaryota > Metazoa > Arthropoda > Malacostraca > Stomatopoda > Squillidae > Oratosquilla > Oratosquilla oratoria. The sequence goes on from NC_134802.1 coordinate 37,302,384, forward strand.
CATATGCATAAGCACAAATAGAAATGCATATTTGTATATGTGTGTGCATGCAAATGTGTGTTAATGGGTAGGTATACATGCATGTGTGTGTGTACATATGAATATATACACATGTATATTTGTCCATATAGATTGAATTCTTTAACGAGAACATGTCAGAACCACCAGGAATCTTGTACTGGAAAGCGACCCGAAAGAGAGAGAGATAGATCGGTAGAGAGAGAGAGACAGAGAGAAGTGGAGAGATAGAGATAGTGATAAGGAGAAAGCGAAAAGGAGAAACTTGCTAGTGTTGGTCAATACTGACTTGTCATGAAACCTATGGAATCCATGATCTTCGACCAGAGACTCACAGAAGATTGGTTTTTCACTTTCTGAGTCAAATCTCGATATATAAAGTTTCTTAGAAAAAAAAGCTTTGAAACTCAAACCCTTAGCTTTTAATAAATAAAGATCCAAGATAATAGTAGAAACCTATGGAATCCACGTTCTTCGACCAGAGACTCACAGAAGATTGGGTTTTCGCTTTCTGGGTCAAATCTCGAAATATAATAAAAAAAAAAAAAATTGAAACCCAAACCCTTAGCTCTTAATAAATAAAGAGCCAAAATAAAAGTAGAAACCTATGGAATCCACGTTCTTCGACCAGAGACTCACAGAAGATTGTTTTTTCACTTTCAGAGTCAAATCTCGAAATATAATATATATATTTTTTTTTTAGAAAAAAAACAACTATGAAACCCAAAACCCTTAGCCCTTAATAAGTAAAGAGCCAAGATATACGGAGAAACATATAGGCGCTGCATGGGGATGGGGTGGGTGGAGGGGGGGGACATGCCTTGAACTGCTACGTCTGTTATAGGAGCGAAGAAGCCTTTTGGTGTATACAGTAACATAGATAGACAGCCATTCGAGGTGATATGCTCATAATTTTTTCAATGGTCTTATGGATTTTTTTGTTTTGTTTTATTTATTCTTAGTTTTATTTATTTTACTTACTTCAATATTTAGCTATATATTTATTCATTCATTTATTCATATGTTTGAATATCTATATATCTAATTATATATTAGTTTGTTTATACATTTATTTTTCTTATTATTTAGTTATTTACTTATTTATACATTGATGTACCAGTTAATTAATTAAGTGGTTTACTTTGCTACTTTAAGAATATGAGATGAAATGTTTGAAAAGTATGGTAAGGTTTACTAGGATGAATAGAGTGAGAAACAAAGAGGTAAAGAGGAGAGCGGGAGTGGAGAAGGAGATGGCAGATAGGGCTGATGAAAGAGTATTTGGATGGTTTGGTCACATGTAAAGAATGAATGATGAAAGACTAGTAAAAGAGGTGTGGAAGGTAGAGGTAGGAGGAGTGAATTTGAGAGGACGACCGAGGATGAGATGGATGGATGGGGTGAAAGGTGCGTGGAGCAAGAGAAGAGTGTCTGTCGAGCAAGGAAGGGAAGGGGTAGAAGATAGGGATGAGTGGACAGTGGCAGTGTATAGATTAATGTTATGCGAGAAAGGGTGGGTAGGTGTAGGGGTGGGTGGGGAGGTGTAGGGGGGGTGTAGAGGGTACTTACGTGTGGATGATATTCTGACGCAGCCCGAAGTGATCTCTCCCCGTCTTCTCTTTCTCTGCATAAGGAGGCAAAGGGGGGAGGTCACCGATTAAGTGAAGCGGTCTTGCTGTGGATGTACTGTGTCTTACTGCATTGCTTATGACCCAGGGCAGTGGGAGAGATACATGGATGTCCCATCATCCATGAGGAGCTAAGATGAAAGGGTGGTGGAGGGGAGTGGAGTGAGTGGAAATAGTTACGCGCCTTTGACTTAGTTACTTCCACCTTACAAGAAAGGTAGTCAAAAAACAAAGGCATAAACCACTCCCACTCATTCCATCCCCTACATACTCCACTCCCCTCCACCCTCTTCTCTCCTTTTTATCTTGGCACCTCCCACATGATGAGTCATCCCTGCATCTTGTCCACTGCCCTGGGTCCGAAACAGTGTTGCAAGATACAGTACATTCATAGCAAGGCCGCTTTATTAGATTGGCGACCCCCCCCCACTCTCCGTCCCCTCATCCAGAAAAGGAGAAGACGGGGAGAAATTACTTGGGGTTGCGTCAATTTATTTCTTACACATACTCCTTCACCCCAATTCACCACCAATTCCCCCTCATGAATAACAGCACCATCCATACACAACCCTTCTCCATTCACCCCTGTCTTCTATCCTCTCCCGTCCTTCCTCAACAGACATTCCCCTCTTTTCCAAAACCTCTTTACCCCATCCATCAATCTCATCCTAGATCACCCCCTCATGTTTAGCCCTGCCACCTCTGCCTTCCGCACCTCTTTTACTAGTCTTTCTTTACTCATTATTTCCATGTGTCCAAATCATCCCAATACTCTTTCATGAACTCTATCTCCCAACTCCCTTTCCAACCCTTTTCTCCCCCTCACCTCCTCATTTCTCACTCTATCTAGCTTAGTAACCCAAATCATACTTCTCAAGCATTTCATCTTAAAGGGTTGCAAAGGCGGAGCATGCTCACAGGAGACCTTTTGGTACATAACTGGGTCGGATGCAAAAAATATATAGTAATGATAAAAAATAGAATGAAATAAAATAGAATGAAATAAAATAAAATAAATTAAAATAAAATAAATAAAATACAATAATAATTATAACAATATAAATAATAATAATAAATAAAATAAATGCATACGTATAGTTAGATAATAAGCAAACAGATAATAGTAAATAATAATAAATTGACAGATAAATAATATTAAATGAAAATCAAGCAAACAATTAACAAACATACAAATAATAATGAACACATTCAAACCCCTTCACTCTTTCTCTCTTATGTTTCATGTTTCTGCCCCATACAGTATTGTCAGCACAATCACTCCTTCATACAATCTCCTCTTAACATCCATTCCCAAATGTCTATTTCTCATTACACTTTTTAATGCCCCTAAGGCATTTGCTTGCTTCTCTCAATCTACATTCTGCCTCTACCTCCACTCCTCCCTTTCCTGTCACATTCACACCCAAGTATCTAAAACTATCCACTTCTTCCAGTCTCTCTCCCTTAACCCATTCAACTCCGATGACAAGATGTCTTGTCATTTGGTCAAATAAAACACTTGACGTCATATTTTTTTGATCAAACATTTGTGTTTTATGATTTTTGTTTTATTTGACCAAATGACAAGACATCTTGTCATCGAGTGAATGGGTTAATACTCAGTTCTAGTCTGCTACCACTTTTTCCTCTTGTACATCTCATCACCTTACTTTTATCTACTTTTATCTTCAATTTCCTTCTTTCGCACATCTTCCCAAACTCTATCACTAACTTCCTCAATCCCTCCTCTGATCCTGCTACAAGCACAGTGTCATCGGCAAACAACAACTGGCTTATCTCCCACTTTTCTTAATTTTCTTTTCACCATCTCCAATCCCTGACCCACTACCTTTGCACTTATCTCTCGCACCACCCCATCCATGTATAAATTAAACAGCCGGGGCTACATAACACATCCCTGGCGAAGTCCCACCTTTAGCTCGAACCATTCACTCTCTCCATTTCTAATCCTAACACAAGCTCTACTACTCTCGTAAAAACTCATGACTGCTCTTAACAGCTTTCCTCCTATCCCATATATCTGTAGTGCCTCCCACAGTGCCTTCCTGTCTACCCTGTCGTAAGCCTTTTCCAGATCCATAAAAGCATATCTGTCTTACCACAAAAATCTGATCTACGCAACCTCTACCAGTCCTAAACCCACACTGTTCCTCACCAATTACTCCCTCTATAAAGTGTGAATTTTTTGGGGGTATATAGATATATAGATAGGTAGGCTTATTTGTTTATCTTTTTATATATCTATTCATTGTTTTATAAATTATTTGCACAAAGACCTTCCTACTTTACTGTGAAAGAGGTTTCCTGTAACCAAATGATAAATATTTATATACAAATACCTGGTGATGGCTGGAATAAATATCAATGTCGGTAAATGACGCAGAGGTTAAACCAAATATTGTTCATAATAGATTAATCATCTCAATGTCCTCGTGTAAACTCGTCACACATATTGCGCATAAACAACTTCAAAAATATTAAAGAGATATTCTATTATGCAGCCTTCCCGGTAACAAGCTGAATAAAGACAAAAAGATTCTCTCTCTCAAAAAAAAAAAAAAAAAAAAAAATTGGCCAAGAACTAAACGAAATTAGCGTGTACAAAAAAAAGAAAGAAGAAAAATAAGTGAAAAAAAAAAAAAAATCCGACTACGTGACTCGGTAGGCAATAA
>NC_134802.1:37336722-37341722 GCF_046742065.1 Oratosquilla oratoria
CTCTCTCTCTCTCTCTCTCTCTCTCTCTCTCTCTCTCTCTCTCTCTCTCTCTCTCTCTCTCTCTCTCTCTCTCTCTCTCTCTCTCTCTCTCTCTCTCTCTCTCTCTCTCTCTCTCTCTATTCTCATTAGATCCAGTAAGCAATCTCCGGGTTCATTTCCAGCTTGAATGGAACAGTTTTTTATCTGTTCCACTGAATATGTTTCTGATTAGTCATGCAATCTGCAAACTTATCCTGCAATGAGGTTCATCGTGCATGGAAGCCAATTCATCAGGCTTTTGCACTATGTGCATGGGATCATGCAAAATTTGCAGGCACAGATACAAGCATACACATATAAACACACGCACACAGAAACGCAGGAAGCACACGTATATAGATACATAGATTCATGACCTTTGTGTGTGTGTGTGTGTGTGTGTGCGTGCGTGCGTGCGTGCGTGCTTGCGTGCGTGCGTGTGTGTGTGTGTGTGTGTGTGTGTGTGTGTGTGTGTGTGTGTGTGTGTGTGTGTGTGTGTGTGTGTGTGTGTGTGTGTGTGTGTGTGTGTGTGTGTGTGTGTGTGTGTGTGTGTGCGTTCGCGCACGCGCGCGCGTCTCTTCCGTTAGTTTGTTTTCCTGCATTTTCGGCAGTACATTATCTCTAATTGAGATTCATAGATACTTTGCCTCTTTCGCTATCATTATCATCTCCTTTCCGGTGTATAATTTAACGATGGTTTCTTCTAAATATGGGTAATTTCTGAAATTAGGTAACTGAACAAATCTTTCTACATACCAAAAAAACTTCTTCACCCATACCGGATAAATAAATAAATAAATCCAAAATTTATGGAATAGTGATATACAAAGATCGATAACAATGAAGTAGATAATTAGGCACATAAATGAAATAATATATAACTAAATAAATATAAATAGAAATAGGATATAACGAAATCAATATGGTTGTATGTACCTATTATAAGTAAAAAAATGAATAGAAGATTTATGAAATAAATATATACATAGATCAGTAACGATGTTAATAAACAAATAAGGAAGAAAACAAATACAACGGATCACTTAAACCAATTAGATATTCAAGAAAATTGAGATAAATTACAGCAATGGTCTGAAAAGTGGCTAACGAAATTCAACACAAGTAAATGCAAGGTAATACACATAGGTAAAAATAACAGCAAGTACGATTACAAGTTATTTGGAAATTCGTTAACAAAAGTGAATAGTGAAAAAGATCTCGGCGTAATTATCAGTAACGATCTCAAATCATCCAAGTAGTGTATTTCAGCCTCTGAGAAAGCAAATAAGATTCTAGGACTGATTGCGCGATCTTTTGACTTCAAAAGTCCATCACTCATTATCAAGCTGTATAAATTGTTAGTTCGTACACATTTGGAATATGTCGTTTCCGTATGGTTACCGAATCTCATTAAAGACATTGACAGACTGGAAAAAGTACAACGGCGAGCCACAAAACTGATTCCAAATATCAAAAATTAAATTATACGAAAATCGACTAAAACATATGAATCTGTTTTCCCTAAAAAAGCGTAGACTCAGAGGTGACTTGATACAGGTCTTTAGGATTCCAAAGGGAATTGACAACATCAAAAGTGGCAAAATCTTCACATTGAATGAGAATCAGACAAGAAACAATGGTCTCAAACTATCCGAAAATAGATTCAAATTAGAAGTGGGTAGAAACAACTTCGCCAACCGTGTAGTTAATGAATGGAATAAACTTCCTGAAGAGGCAGTGCAATGTAGTTCAGTTCGAAGCTTTAAGAATCATTTAGATAAACACCTAAGCAAGATGCTGTAATGATTATCATTTATTTTATATCATTTGTTTTTTTGTTTTGTTATCATTTGTCCGTTTGATTCTCATTTATTATTAGTTATATTTCAATTTATTATTATTTACTATTTACCTGTTTCTTTATTATCTAACTATACCTATGTATTTATTTATGTATTTTATTGATTATTTATAATATTATAGTTTTTATTTATTCTTTTATTATCATTATGATTTTTTTTCGCATCCGATCTAGATATGGACCAAAAGGTCTCCTGTTGGCATGCTCCACCTTTGTAATCCTTTGTAATAACGAAATTACCAATCAAAAGTGATATAAAACACAAAAGTATTGTACTTCCTATTGCCGTACGTAAGACATAATGAGTGGAAGGGTGGTGAGGTAAACGCCAAAAACCGTTGGAGTTTTTATTATTGACGCTTCGTCCTAGAAAGATTTCTTCAGAGTCTGAAAAAGTCCTTCTAGGACAAAACGTCCGTACCAAAACTCCAACAGTTTTTGTCGTTTGCCTCACCACCCTTCCTCTCACTTCTTATCAAGTTCAAGAAGAATAATTCTTACTGTGAGTAGGTCAGGGACTCTACAGAACATTTCCCCTACAAAGACTTTATGAGAAGGATCAGGAAACGAAGACATTTTATTTTTTTTTATTTTGAGTAGAGCACAAAGGTTGAAGATTTTTTTAGCAGAACCAGGAAATGAGGAAAGCATCCTCATTTTATTTTCTTAGAAACGCAGAAGTTTCAGTCTAAACATTTTCTTTCATCGATTTTCTACAGAATCATTCGTCTTCATCTTACCAACACTGAATCTGTGCATCGACCAATAACCTCCTAATCTTCTTTTTCCTCCTCTTCTTCCTCCTCCTCCTCCTCCTCCTCCTCCTTCACCACCTCTTCCTCCTCCTCCTCCTCCTCCTCCTCCTCCTCCTCCTCCTCCTCCACCACCTCCTCCTCCTCCTCCTCCTCTTCCTCTTCTTTCTCCTCCTCCTCGTCCTTCTCTTCCTACTTCTCCACCTCCTCCATCTCATTTTTCTCTCCACCTACTACACCTCCTCCTCCTCCTCCACTTCCTCCATCTCCTATTTTGCTTCCTCCAACTCCACCTCTTCGACCACCCAATTCTTTATGAGAACTGACCATCCCTGAGATATTTTAGGGAATTCAGTAAAGCCCCTACGGTCCAGAGTCACGCAACATTCTTACGTGATCTGAGACTAACTTCCCCTAAAAAAAAAAAAAAAAATCTTCTATCTCCTTTTAATATTGCTCTTATCACTCATATTATTCAGCGCAAAAATTACTAATAAGATAGAAGCGCTTGTTATCACCAACAATATATAAAATGCTTTTCATAGGGATATCACACATACCTTACTATCATTTACCTCTGTCTCCTTTCCCCCCTCACCATCATCTAGCCCTACTAGTACCCAGATTCCTATGTGTTCCTCTCTCCCCAACCCAGCAACTCCCAACGACCTACATTCATCACAATCTATTCATCACCCACTCTCTCTCTTCTCCCTCCTCCCTCTCCTTCAAAACTTCTCTACCAATTTCATCGTCCCAGCATTGATCATCCGGACACTCTCCCTCTCCACCTTCAACTCCATCGCTTTTTCCCACGTGATCTGGAGTACCAACACGCTTGTGGTCGTCGTTGCGTCTATCCTCGAATGTCGACATTTTGTTGACATTACTTTTAGTTTAAATATCAAGTGCGCCAGGAAGTTTATGAAATGCTCACTTGGACTCAAATGTTGACAATATGTTGATGTCAATTTTAGTTTAGTTATCAAATGCGTCAAGACGTTTATCAAATGCTCACCTGGCCTTAAATGTCGAAATTCTGTTGACTTCTTTTTTAAACTAAATATCAAATGCGTCAAAACGATTATCAAATGCTCACTGTGTCTCAATTGTCGACAATGTTGATGTCTGTTTTATCGTAAATATCATAACGTTTATGAAATGCTTGGCCAGTATAAGCAAAATCTAGAATGCATTCTTCGTTGAAGTTCTCATCACGTAAAGACTTTAGTGCGGATAATCCATCTCTGACTTTCGTTACAAATAATTGTGAAATTTACTTTTGAGATTTTTTGTAATTGAAAATTGAATACTTGAAGATTTGAGAGTTTTGTATATATATATATATATATATATATATATATATATATATATATATATATATATATATATGTGTGTGTGTGTGTGTGTGTGTGTGTGTGTGTGTGTGTGTGTGTGTGTGTGTGTGTGTGTGTGTATGAGAGAAATACGCTAATGGCAGCGACATCAAACCGATAATTTTTATGACAGTTGCATGCGGGGCTCGAACCCGCTGTACTCGCCGTACAGGTAATTTACGGATAGCCGAGTACAGCGGGTTCGAGCCCCGCATGCAACTGTCATAAAAATTATCGATATGTATATATATATATATATATATATGACTCCCTCGTCCTATTTTGTAACCAATCTGTGAAAGGTACAAAGAAAAGAAAAGAGAAGTAAAGCAAAAGGTAAAGGAGGCAAAGAGGAGAGCAGATGTGAAATGTGGTAAGAGTATGACAGAAAATTTTGAAAGTAATAAAAAGATGTTTTGGAAAGAAATTAAGAGAGGAAGAGGAGGGGAATCAAGTAGAGAAGAAAAGGTAAACGATGCAGATGGAGAGATGATAATGGAAGAGAAGGCAGTAAGGGGAAGATGGGCAGAATATTTTAGGGAGTTGCTAAATGTGAAGGAGAATAGGGAGGGAAAGATAGTTGCAGTGGGAAATACTAAGAAAATGAGAGTGATGAGTGAGGAAAATGGAGGAGAAATAAGGAAGGATGAAATGAAGGCAGTTGTTAAGATGATTAGAGCAGGTAAGGTTTGGATGGATACCATGCAGAATGTCTAAAAAAAGGAGGTACAGTGATGGTGGACTGGATGGTGAGGTTATTTATTGTTTGCTGGAGAGAGGGTAGAGTGCCAGAAGACTGGAGGAGTGCCTGTATAGTTCCTCTTTACAAGGGAAAAGGGGACAAGTGTGAATGTAGTAGTTTCAGAGGGATTAGCTTGTTAAGTGTAGTTGGGAAGGCTTATGGGAGGATCTTGATTGAGTGGATTAGGAGAGGAACAGAGGGAGTAATTGTTGAGGAACAGTGTGGATTTAGGACGGGTAGAGATTGTGTAG
>NC_134802.1:37349222-37351722 GCF_046742065.1 Oratosquilla oratoria
CAAATACATTCAAACTCCTTCTCTCTTCCTCTCTCCTGTTCCATGTTTCTGCCCCGTACATTGCTGTTGGCACAATCACTCCTTCATACAATCTCCTCTTAGCATCCATTCCCAGATGTCTATTTCTCATTACACTTTTTAATCCACCAAGGCATTTACTCGCTTCTCTCAATTTACATTCTACCTCCATCCCCACTCCTCCCTTTCCTGCCACATTTGCACCAAAAGATCTAAAACTATCCACTTCCTCCAGTCTTTCACTTCCAGCCTGCTGCCACTCTCTCTCCTTGTACATCTCATCACTTTACTTTTGCCCACATTTATCTTCAGCTTTCTTCCTTCACATACCTTCTCAAACTCTGTCACTAACTTCCTCAATCCCTCCTAAATCCCTTTTTGTTGTACCAGCATTTAATGTACATCTTTTCCTGTTTTTTTATTATTTTGGTACGTATTTATCCACTCCTTCATTATATATTTCTTTTAATATCATCCATTTCTCTTCCATCTGTGTTTCTTCATTAAAGAAGTTTTCCCAGTTTGCTTTTTGAAAGATTTTCTTTAGTTTCACAAAATCTGTTTTGTTGTACATGTCTTCTCTTTTTGTGTTTCTCATTTCTTCTCAAATAAATTTCCTCTTTTAGTTCGATCTCAATATGTATGTGGTCACTCTTCCCAATTGGTGTCTTGTATTCCACTTTATCCACAACTACAGACTCTGGCGTAAATATTAAGTCTAGTTTCAACGATTCTTCATTATTTCTATATCTGGTATTCTCTTTTACCCATTGTGTCAGTGTGTGTTCAATGGTCATGTCTAGTAGTATATTTCTCTAAAGGTCTTCTCCACCTTTAACTGTCATCTCCTCCCAACATATTTCTTTAAAGTCACCCATAATTAATAAATTTCCTCCTTCTTTCAGTATTTCATTTTATGCATCCTTTGTGTCTTCCAACATTTTGGAATAGTCCCTTTCATTCCAAGTATATGTTTTGGGGACATATATATCATTGCAAATTTTCTAGTTTTCATGTCACTATTTTCAACTTTTATCATAATCAATTCCACTATTACTTCCAACTGTTATCTTTGTCACATTTAGGCCTTTCTTAGTTAAAAACATGACTCTTCCATCTTTTTTCTCCTCTCTATTTTTCATCCAGTGATTATATAAACCTTGTCTGACAGAATTTGGTGGTAGTGGAGCTTTTAGTTTCACCTTCACAATTCCCAATATATCTGGTTTCTCATCCGCCAGTTACTTGTTTAATTCATTTAATCCTGAAATCATACCATGTATGTTGGCATACGCTACTTTTAATTTTGTTCCTTTTCCCTTTTTTTCCTGTTTCCTTTTTTATACCATTTTCTCAGTCTCAAGTCCAGTACTCTCTCTCTCTCTCTCTCTCAAAAAAAGAAAAAAATCTTTTTGGTCTCTGTTCTTTTCTCATTTTTCCATTAGCTTAATTTTTAGTGTCTTTTCCCTCTCATTTTGTTCATTGTACATTTCTTTTTTTAACCATATATTTTGTAATTTTCACTTTTTGTCAACTTTGCTGTTTTTGTTAGTACTTCTTCCGCTATCATTTGAGACCTTGGTTTAATTGTTACTGCTCTATGTTTTTCTTTAGAGTATAGTCATATTTTATGTACTTCCTCTATTTCCTTTTCCATATCTTACCCCTCCTCTTGTATCTCTGTCAGAATGTCATTGCTATTTTTTCTTCTCTTTTTCTCTTAACTTTCTTCAATGTTTTTTCTTTAATAACATAAACTACTATATACTTTATACACTTTTTTATCAACTGTGTCTGATCCAATTTTCTTTCTCTTTAATCATTTGCATTTTCTTCCATTTGTTCATGTACAATTTATTTAAAAGTTTTTTCTTGATCTACTTTCCATTGATTTTTTTTTCTTCAAATACTTGTCTCTTTTGTGGTTTTTCCTTTCTTGGTCACCGCTTCTACATATTCTTTTATTTCTTTTTTCAAAGCCTCATTTTTTTTTAGTATCTTCATATTTCAATATTTCGTTCTCATATTTAATTCCTTTTTTAGATAATTAAACTCCCTGTTTGTTTCAGTATTTTGTCTTTTCAACTCGTTCATTTCTCTATACATTGCCCTGTATTCTGCTTTCAGATCTATAATTTCATTGATTAGTTCTGTAATATCTTGATTTCTTAGAATATTTTTATACCTCGTTTCCCTTTCCAAATCTGTACCTCTACCTAGTATTCCATTTTCTCTTGCAAACCCTGTAAATGCAACATTTTCGTACCTTTCATTCCTCTGCGGCGTTTCCACGTTGCAATTCTTTTTGGGATGGCACCTAACGGAGATTCAACCCTGCTTACATCTAGTCTTCTCTTCGTTGGTTCACTATATTTTTGTCTATCTTTATCATCATCCATTTTATATTGTTACCAATAACTGAATTTACTCAAATATATTATTTCGGTCACTCGATAAACAAAGTTCCCCTGTCCCAAAACAA
>NC_134802.1:37374222-37381722 GCF_046742065.1 Oratosquilla oratoria
TCTATATTTCGGCTAATAGCTATAGCACTCTTCATAAAAGTATAGGTTACACGAAATGATAGAGACATAAATACAATTGACATGTGAGTATAAGGGGAACAAGCATAGCTAAAAACATTACAATCCTTTGCGCAGGGCGGAGTCAGAAGGGAGGGGATATGAGGTAGAGGTGTGAGGTCAGGAGGGAAGCGGGTTCAGGAGTGGTGGGAGAGCGGGGTCAGGAGGGTGAAAATTTTTAACCAAGCGGCTCACAGCTAGCCGTGATATTATTTCCGGGGACCAGTGGCCTTTGGAGATGTTCAAGTTCGGACATTCTTTAATTAAGGAGGATTCAACAATTTTTCTCCTGAATCTGTAGTTAGACTTAGAAAGACTATGATTTTTTGTGCTGATGTATTGGAACACAGCGAAAATTTCCTAGGTATATCTAATGGATCTTTTGGTTTCCGTTAACCTGGTATTAAGATCCCTGCCGGTTTGGCCAAGGTACACCAAATCACAATCTTTAAAGGGTAGGCTATAAACTCCTGGAGCCTCAGTTCCCCTTAACATTTGGTGGAAATTAACTTCTTTGTGTACATTGTTAGTGGTAAGCAACTATGGGACGGATGTTAGGAATTAAATTAAAACAAGGATTGATGGAGTTACAATTGTTTTTGTTTTTTTAAACATCTTTGAAAAAGGGTTGTGCGGTGGGAATTTAAGTTTTATTGTATCTGGCTCTAGCTTTGCTGAAGGCTTGATCCAGGAACCAGAACGGGTAAGCCAACTTCAAAAAGTTGACTTTTGATGAGGTTAATCTCCTGGTCCAAGAATCTAGGACTACAAATCCTAAAAGCTCTCAGTAAAAGGTCGGAGGCAACATTCTTCTTGACTTTGTCGGGATGGTTGCTGAAAAAGTGGAGATAACTGCCTGAATGGGTGGATTTTCTATAAACTGTGAAAGACAAATCTCCATCAATCCTTATGATTAAAATATATAAAAAGGGATCTGTTGGCCTTCGTCCCATTTAGTTTTGAATTTAATGTTAGGGGATAATTGGTTCAACTTGTTCAGAAATACCTTGAACGCACCCCACCTATCATCCCACGTTGAGAAAATGTCAGCAACATAAAGGAGCCAAATCATCTCAGGCGGTTTGATGGCGGGTAACAAAGTACATTCAAAGTACTCCATGTACAAGTTGGCCAAAACAGGAGATAAATTACAACCTATGCTACAACCAAATATCTGTCTAAGAATTGGTCATGAAAAGAAAAAACATTGGAAGAAACACAAAGGCGAATTAAATCTATGATTTTGTTGACTGGAAGAGGGAAATTGTCCTAAAACGGTTGCAGTCTGGAATCTAAAAATGTAAGAACATCCTCAACATTGATGCTAGTAAAGAGAGGTTATGTCAAGACTTAGTAATTTGGCCCCCTGTATTTTGACATTTTTAATCTTGGAAATGAAATCTAGGGAGTTTTTAATGTGAGAGTTAAGAAAGTGGTCAACACAAGGTGACAAATGGTCTTAGAGCCATTTAAAAAGTTTACTCGTACAAGAGCCTCGATTAGAAAAGATAGACCTCAAAGAAATTTCTGGTTTATAAACCTTTGTAAGATCATAAAAAATAAGGGAGCTTGGAATTTGTGACTTTCAAATTATCAATGCAAGTATCCACTAAAATCTTGCAAACTTGTTTCTTGAATTTAGCGGCTGAGGTCTTAAGTGTTTTTTTTTTCAGCTTTTCTAGGTATTCGAGTCATTTAACAGATCCTCAAAAAATACGTTTTCTTTGAGCACCTTTTTCGGTTAAACATTAGACAGTGATAACTCAAAACATGGTTTTGGCGTATTCGCCTATCTTCATGGAATGCCTCATTACAAATGTGATATTTCCTCATGTATGAGCGTTTGTGGCAAAGCAGCATGCAGCTGATACTTTAGCGTTTATATGGGGTGCCCCTACGGACCAGAGCCGCACATAATTTTGTCTGTGATAGAGGAAGACTCTGTTCATAGAGAAATTATGACACCTTTGTTATACTACGACTGTCCCTCCGTTATGCTGTCCTCCAACCCCTTGTTACTGTCCTGTACATTTCTCTGAATATTTATTTTTTTCGCCTAATTTGTGGTGGGGGGAAAGAATGCTGCCACCAAGTCTTTACTTGAGTCGTAAGAGGCGACTAAAAACGATACGGGGGACAAGACTAGAAATCCTGCTATCTGTAGCCCCACAGGGGACATTCCTAAAACAAGTAAAGGCATAGGAGGGTCTAGGAGTTTTCCAGCCAGTACCCTAACGATTGGGTCTTTTAATTTACGTGGATGTGGTAAAAGGAAAGAGATAGGAAGTATGTTTGTAAGAAGAAAGATCGATGTGTTGGCATTGAGTGAAACTAAGTTGAAAGGGAGGGGCGAGTGTGAGTTTGGGAGTGTAGCTAGTTGGGAGGTTCTCAGAAGTGAAGAGAGGACGAGGGAGAGAAGGGGTGGCTATACTAGTAAGTGAAGAGATAGGTAAGCGTGTAGTGGAAGGTTTCTTCAAGGTTGATGTAGATGAAGGTGAAGCTGGGAAGGAGGTGTAGGCATTTGTAAGTGCGTATGGGCCTGGTAGTGAGAAGAGCGTAGAGGAAAGGTAGGCTTTTTGGTAGATTTAAATGAGTGCATAGAGGGATTAGGGAGAAATATTAATGCAGTTGTATTGGGAGACCTTAATGCTAGGATAGGAAATTAACCAATAGACGGAGTAAATGGGAAGTACCGAGTTCCAGGGAAAAATCGTAGTGGAGAGTGGATGATGGAGATGTCTCTCGAAAGAGAGTTGATGATAACAAATACAGTGTTTAGGAAGAAAGTCAAGCATAAGTACACATGGGAGAGGGTGATGAATGGAAGGGTAGCAGTTAGAGCGTTAATGGAATATATAGTGGTGACTAGGAGTATGGTAGGAATAGTTAAGGATGTACATGTTCTAAGGGAAGAGAGTGGGGGAATATCATATAATTTTCTAGTGGAAGGTAAATTGAGAGTGGAGAATGGGTGGAGAAAGAGGAAAAGGGCAGAAGGTAGGGAGGTGCTTAGAATGAACTGCTTAAATGAGAAAGAAAAGGACGAGGAGTATAAAAAACTGAGAGGGGAGTAGGATTGAATGAAGAATAGAGTAGAACTAGGAGTGGAGGACGAATGAGGATGGTTCAAGGAGGGTGGGAGGAAATAGAGGGAAGGGTAGTGAGTGGTGAGATGAGGAAGCAAAGAAAGGTGCACAATAGAAGAAGCGAACTTTCATAGATTGGTTACAAATTAGGTCGAGGGAATCGTATGAGAGGTACAAAGTAAAGAGAATTTAAAAGATAGGGAGGAGGCGAATCAAGTAGAAAAGAAAAGGTAAAAGGTGCAGATGGAGAGATGATAATGTAAGAAAAGGCAGTGAGAGGAAGGTGGGCAGAGTATTTTAGGGCGTTGCTAAATGTGAAGGATGGCAGGGAGGGAAAGGTAGTTGCAGTGGGAAGTGCTAAGAAAATGACAGTGATGAGTGATAAAAATGGAGGAGAAATAAGGAAAGATGAAGTGAAAGCAGCTGTTAAGATGATGAGAGCAGGTAAGGCACCTGGGTTGGATGGGTGCCATGCATTATGTTTGAAAAAAGGAGTTGCAGTTATGGTGGACTGGTTGGTGAGGTTATTGTTTGTTTAAGAGAGGGTAGAGTGCCGGAGGACTGGAGGAGTGCCTGTATAGTTCCACTTTACAAGGGAAAGGGGACAAGTGTGAGTGTAGTAGTTTCAGAGGGATCAGCTTGTTAAGTGTAGTTGAGAAGGCTTATGGAAGGGTCTTGATTGAGAGGATTAGGAGACGAACAGAGGGAGTAATTGGTGAGGAACAGTGTGGTTTTAGGACAGGTACGGGTTGTGGAGATCAGATTTTTGTGATAAGACAGATATGTGAGAAAGCTATAGGAAAAGATAATGATGTTTTTTGGGGCTTTTATGGATTTGGAAGAGGCTTATGGCAGGGTAGATAGGAAGCCACTGTGGGAGGTATTGCAGATATATGGGATAGGAGGAAAGCTGTTAAGAGCAGTCAAGAGATTTTACGAGAGAAGTAGTTCCTGTGTTAGGATTAGAAATGGAGAGAGTGAATGGTTTGAGGTGAAGGTGGGACTTCGTCAGGGATGTCTTATGTCGGCCTGGCTGTTCAATCTATACATGGACGGGGTGGTGCAAGAGGTGAATGCAAGGGTAGTGGGTCAGGGGTTGGAGATGGTTTAAGAAAATGGAGTAAAGCGGGAGATAAGACAGTTGTTGTTTATTGACGACACTGCACTTGTAGCAGGATCAGATGAGAGGTTGAGGTAGTTAGTGACAGTGTTGGTGAAGGTGTGTGAATGAAGGAAGCTGAAGATAAATGTGGGCAAAAGTAAATTGATGAAATGTACAAGGGGAGAGAGTGGCAGCAAACTGGAAGTGAGTATTAAGGGAGAGAGACTGGAGACAGTGGATAGTTTTAGATACTTGTGTGAAAATGTGGCAGGAAAGGGGGCAGCGGGGGTGGAGGTAGTATGTAGATTGAGAGAAGCCTTGGGAGATTAAAAAATGTAATGAGAAATAGACATTTGTCAATGGATGCTAAGAGGAGATTGTATGAAGGAGTGATTGTGCCGACAGCACTGTATGGGACAGAAACATGAAACATAAGAGAGGAAGAGAGAAGGAGTTTGAATATGTTTGATATGAAATGCCTGAAAAGTATGGTAGGGGTTACTAGGCTAGATAAAGTGAGAAGTGAAGAGGTGAGGAGGAGAACAGGAGTGGAAAGGCAGTTGGGAGATAGGGTTGATGAAAGAGTATTGGGATGGTTTGGACACATGGAAAGAATGAATGAAGAAAGATTAGCAAAAGAGGTATGGAAGGCAGATGTGGAAGGAGTAAATATGAGGGGGCATTCTAGGATGAGATGGATGAATGGGGTGAAAGGGGCATTACAAAAGAGAGGAATGCCTGTTGAGGAAGGACGGGAGAGGACAGAAGATAAGGGTGAATGGAGAAGGGTTGTGTATGGATGATGCTGTGGTGCATAAGGGGTAGTGGGTGGGGGATGGGGGTGAGGGAGTATGCATGAGAAATAAATTGACGCAGCCCGAAGGAATTTCTCCCCGTCTTCTCCTTTTCTGCATGAGGGGGCGGAGAGGGGGGGGGTCGTCGAATTAATGTAGCGGCCTTCCTGTGGATGTGCTTTGTCCTGCGACACTATTTTTGACTCAGGGCAGTGGACAAGATGTAGGGATGACCCGTCATCCAGGAGGTGCCAAGATAAGAGGGAGGGAAGAAGGTAGAGGGGAGTAAAGTATGTAGGGGATGAAGTGGTTGGGAGTGGTTTTCTTTGCCTTTTTCTTCTGGCTACCCCCCGTGTAAGGGAAAAAAGCCTTTGGCATACGTATGTATGTGTGAGCAGAAGGATTCAAGAGAGTGAGAGAGAAAAAAAGAGAGAGAGAGAGAGAGAGAGAACTAACGTAAGAGCAAAGAGCTTCAACCCGAAAGAGTAAGGGAACTGGCGACAAGCGAGCCAGGTCAGAACGATGTTTTCACAGGTACAACGAAGCCTCGCTCCTTTGAGCTTTATGAAGTTACATGATAAACCTCAAATAAGTGAAATGTACCAATAACGTTGCACTAATAACGTTTCATACTTCTTGACCCTCTGCTCTTCTACAAAGTGTTCATTCTGGCTGACGCTAAGCGATTTTATTCATTTGAGGTCTTCAACGAGGGAATAGGATATATTTCATTCTATATTACTTTATTCTATTTTATTTTATTTTATTTTATCTTATCTTATTTTATTTTATTTTATTTTATTTTATTTTATTTTATTTTATTTTATTTTGTTTTATTTTGTTTTATTTTATTTTATTTTATTTTATATTATTTTATATTATTTAATTATATTTTGTTTTGCTTTATTTGATTTTATTCTATTTTATTTTGTTTTATTTTATTTTATTTTATTCTATTTTATTCTATTTTATCTTATTTATTTTATTTTATCTTATTCTATTTCGTTTTATTTTATTTTTATTTTAGTCAATTTTTTTTTTTTTTTTTTTTTTTTTTTTTTTTTTTTTTTTTTTTTTTTTTTTTTTTTTTTACTTTTTGTGTGTGTATTTTCTAGGATATCAATGAATAAAGATAAAAGGTTCAAGTGTTTGCTTCTAGTAAATGTTTAGAACACTACCGTAGATCAGTTTGATTGTGTCTATATAGCAATTGGTTTCTTCTTCCTTATAAGGAAGGTAACAAGCCAAAGTATACGCCCACCCCAATTCATCCCACTCCCATTCGTCTTCCACCAGAGCACTTATATGGTCTTCGAAAACATATAAAAAAAAAAAAAAAAAAAAAAAAAGGGGGGGGGGATCTTTCACCTTTTCCCTATTTGCACGGCAGCAGGGGCAAGTGGTCATCACTGGTGACCTATGGAAATGAATTGGTCGTCTTTGTGTTCACGTGGGGGATTCAAAACCGACCAATCGACAGCGACAAAATAAATTAAATAGATGGTAAATTCTGGGGATGTAGATAATGTCTGCGATAGAGGAAAGAAGCTCTGGCGATAATAAGGACGTGTTGGAGGCCAGTGTGGGTAAGAATGGAGGTGGAGGTATGGAGTTGGAGGTGGAGGAGTTCGACTGAAAGGTTAAAGGTGTATGTGGAGCACAAGATAGCATTAAGGTGGAATAAGAATAAAGTTATAAAATGTGGAAAGAATGAAGTGATAAGAAGAGAGATACAATGAAGATAAAACAGAAATGGAGGAAACAGAGAAAGAGAAAATGTAGGTGGAAATAGTTGATGTAATGAGAAAGAGGAGGAGGAAGAGCAGTTGATGAATTGAGAATGAGGAGGAGGAAGAGTAGTTGATGAAATGAGAATGAGGAGGAGAAAGAGTAGTTGATGAAATGAGAATGAGGAGGAAGAAGAGTAGTTGATGAAAGGAGAATGAGAATGAGGAAGAGTAGTTGATGAAATGAGAATGAGGAGGAGGAAGAGTAGTTCATGAAAAAAGAAAGAGGAGGAGGAAGAGTAGTTGATGGAATGAGAATCAGGAGTAGGAAGAGTAGGGGGAAGGAGGAATAGAAAGAGGAGAAAGGAAGATGAGGAAGAGTAGTTGATGAAATGAGAATGAGGAGGAGGAGGAGTAGTTAATGAAATGAGAATGAGGAGGAGCAAGAGTAGTTGATGGAATGAGAATAGGGAGGAGGAAGAGTAGTTGATGAAATGCGAATAAGGAGGAGGAAGGGTAGTTGATGAAACGAGAAAGAGGAGGAGGAAGAATAGTTGATGAAATGAGAGTGAGGAGGAGGAAGAGTAGTTGATGAAATGAGAATGAGGAGGAGGAAGAGTGGTTGATGAAATGAGAATGAGGAGCAGGAAGAGTAGTTGATGAAATGAGAATGAGGAGCAGGAAGAGTAGTTGATGAATTGAGAATGAGGAGGAGGAAGGTTAGTTGATGAAAT
>NC_134802.1:37389222-37391722 GCF_046742065.1 Oratosquilla oratoria
TAGGAATAAAAGGAACAAGAAGAGAAAGGCAAGAGTTCAGAAAACAAGAGAAGGAGGAGAGGAAGTGGGGAGAAAACTACCATAATGGAGATGAAGAAAGGGAGAAAGGGCAGGAGAGAATAATAAAGGGGGAAAGAAAAGAGGAGAGTAGGAAGAGGGGAAGGCCATCTCAATATGAAGGGAATGTGAGGAAAAGACCCGTATGGAGGGAATGTGGACGTAAAGAAAACGGAAGTGTGAAGAAAGGGGAATGGCAGAATAGAGGTAATAAGATGACGTAGCGTGTGAGGAGGAAAAAAGGAAGAGGTATATAGAGGTAAAAAGAAATGGAGATAAAGGGTAAAGAGAGGGCAAAGGTTAAAGATAAGGATAAACAGACAATTGTGTAAATACATATATATATTGAACATTTTTAGAAGCTCCGCCATGGGATACGAACCCTGACCCGTGCGTCGAAAATCACGAGGGCAAGACGTTAGCGACCATGCTACCTGTGATGGTTCAAAAACAAACAAACAAACATACAACATACAACATATATATATATACATATATATATATATATATGTATATATATATATATACATATACATATATATATACATATACATATATATATATATATATATATCTCACTGGTGAGAAATATAGTAACACATTTGTAAATCACAACTAACACCATAGTCGGAAAAAAGAATTGAATAAGCGAGTCTATATATTTCGACTGGTAACTGCAATCCTCTTCAATAGTAAAAAGGTGGATGAGGATGCCAAATTTAAAGAGCAACCTCTTGCAAAAAAAAAAAAAAAAAAAAAAAAGGACTAGGGAAGGAGTACATACCACTACCCTCACTCTCTAGTGACCTGAGAATGACATGAGGTCAGGTCAAAGGGAGGGGAGGACACCTATTAACGATTTGTTTTGTAATGAACAATCCTTAGATTATGTCTGGGGTTCATTGACCCTTAGAAATATTCTTAGAGTGGGAAGATGATCTATTAAAGTGGATTCCTTCATTTTCCTTCGGAACCTACGACCAGATTTATAAAGTTTAGATTTGTCCCAGCATATCCGGTGATTTGAATTGTTGGAACACGGCTGAACTCTATTGACCATACCTGATTGACTATTTGTGTTCATTCAACTTTGTCCTAAGTTCTCTCCCCGTTTGACCGATGTATGGTAGCTTACAATCTTTACTCGGAATGGATGTAAACCACTGGGGTATGATCTTCTTTCAATCCCTGATGAACATTAACAACTATTTTATTAACAGTATTCAGGTAATCATGAATTAGATTTACCTTATCTTTGGGAAAACATTTGGACAAATGGTTAATGGACTCTGAAAAGGAAATAGCAAGGGGATTTTGTAACACTTTTTTCTTTGTGGAAAGGGGGTTGAAAAAAAAAAATAGTTCTTGCTTGGCTGAAGGCTTCATCCAAGAACCATTGAGGGTAAGCTAATTTTTCTAATTGGGGTCTGATGGATATTAACTCATGTTCTAAAAACTGGGGGCTACAGATCATAAAAGCTCGGAAAAAAAGACCCAAAGCTTCGGGGTCAAAGGTATAACACATATATATACATACATACATACATATATATATATCTATATATATATATATATATATATATATATATACACGTGTGTGTGTGTGTGTGTGTGTGTGTGTGTGTGTGTGTGTGTGTGTGTGTGTGTGTGTGTGTGTGTGTGTGTGTGTGTGTGTGTGTGTGTGTGTGTGTGTGTGTGTGTGTATGTGTGTGTGTGTGTGTTATGCCTTAAACCATGCTTTCCATACCTAAAAAGGTGTACACAGAGACAAACATACGTACATACATGGTTACGCACAACCAGTGCATTTACGCATTCGACATCTCGTGACCACCACGGGTTTCTATAAATAGCTTTCTTCCTCTACAGACAAGAAACTGTTACCAAAACATTTACATGGTACGTAACATTTCATTAACATCTGTTCACACGTCATTCACTTTCATAACACTAACAAATGTATATAATAAATTACATGTAAATGATATACTGTAAATACCAAATTGTTCTAAACATGGTATGTAACTCATATAATTTATAGAAACATGTGCTAACCCATGACCATCCGCGTTCCAGGAGTGGACGTAATCGCTAAGGGACTTGGCGTCATTTCCATTTGTAGGCCTTACGTGCTGATGGTGTACGACCCGCTTCGGTATAAACTTCTTTAAATTAAATGAACGACCTCATGTATGTCCAAAGGATCATTTTCCATCAATGTTGTAGTCGTTTACTAAACTACAACACATGGTGGCTGCGGAGGTCGTTGAATTTACGAGTGCATTATAACAATTTGATTTCTTGTGCTTTACTACGTTTTTCGTCATCATCTCATCTTTTCTTCAACGGCATTATACGAACTCCGCTAATTATTAGACTTTCTTCCTATGCTGCTCCTAGGGTCTTCTTTAAGCAAAATAGGGATCAGATGAACTCTCCCTGC
>NC_134802.1:37396722-37399222 GCF_046742065.1 Oratosquilla oratoria
GACGAAAGTAAGGAACTGGAGAAGTTGAAAGGCAATAGAAGAAGAAAGGAGAAAGAAAGGGAGAGGACAAGCGAGGAGAGGAATCGAATATACTTTAGTGTAGAGGTGGTGACGGAGGTAGAGAAGGATGGAAAGAGGAGAGGAGGAAATGGGCTGGAAGGAGGAATGGGAGAGGAGGGAAGGGGAGGAAAGGGGAAGTGGGAACGGGAAAGAATAGGTGGAAAGTGAAGAGGAGGTAGAAGAGGAAGAGGAGGGGAAGAGAGGCGAGGGGGTGGGGGTGGGAGAGGATTGAGAGGAAAGAAAAATTCTCACGCATGTGCAAGAGGGAAGGTAAAAATGGTTCGCTGATGACGATGGGCAGATCAATCACAGCAAAGGAGGAGGAGAAGGAGGAGGAGGAGGAGGAGGAGGAGGAGGAGGAGGAGGAGAGGAGATGGAGGAGGATAGCAGGATAAGGTGGACAGCAATAGGAGGAGGATGGCAGGAAAAGGTGGACAGGAGTAGGAGGAGGAGGTGAAGTATAGAAGAAGGAGGAGGAAGAGTAAGAGAGGAATAGAGGGAGTAGAAGAAAGGTGAGGAAGAGTAGGAGGAGGAGGAGGAGGAGGAAGAGGAGGAAGAGGTGGAGGAAGAGGAGGAAGAGAAAAGGGAAAAGGAGGAGGAACAGGGGGTAGTGGTAGGAAGAGCAAAGGCGAAGGAGGAGGAGGAGGAGGAAGAGGAAGAAGAGGTGGAGGAAGAGGAGGAAGAGAAAAGGGAGAAGGAGGAGGAACAGGGGGTAGTGATAGGAAGAGCAAAGAAGAAGGAGGAGGAGGAGGAGGAGGAAGAGGGGGAGAAGGTGGAGGAGAAGGAGGAGGAGGCGATGGAGAAGGTGGAAGAGGAGGTAATGGAAACAGTGTAGAATAGGAGTTTCACAAATAACAACAGCCGTGTTATTTAGGTGACTCTAAGTCGTTTTACTTGAACCGAAGACTACGCGTCGGTACTTGTACCAAATGCCACGAAAAGGACCAAAGTGTGCCAAGAGAAGGGAGGAGACTTGTGCCACTTTTTGTGCCACTCTTTGTGCCATTGTGCCACTCTTTGTGCCACTGTGCCACTGTTTGTGCCTCTGTATTCTTGTTTGGGTGACAGGGGAAGATCGTCAACAAAACGATTATTGTCTCTACAGGAAGTCTTCCTTCTTTCCCTACTTTTTCTTCTCTCCTCTTCCCCCCACCTCTTCCTCTTCTTCTTCTCCTTCGTTTTTCCTTTTTCTTCCTTTTCTCCTACTCCTCCTCTTCGTCTCCTTTACTTTCTTCTTTTTCCTCTTTTTCTTCTTCTCCTTCATTTTTCCCTTTTCTTCCTTTTCTCCTACTCCTCCTCTTCGTCTTCTTTTCTTTCCTCTTTTTCCTCTTTGTCTGGTTCTTCTATTCCTTCTTCTTCTCTTTCTTCTTGTATTTTTTCTTTTGTTCTTCTTCCTTCTCTTCGTATTCAATCTACTTCTACTTTTTCTCACCTATTTTTTTTCCGGAATTCTCTACTTCCCTTTCCTCTTCTCTTTCTCTTCCTCTTCTCTTTCTTTCTCTTCTTTCTTCATATTCTCGTTCTCATTCTACTCCACTTACTTCTTCTTCTTCTCCTTCCATTCCTCTTTTTCCTACTTATGCTTCTATTTTCTATTTCTTCTACTTCTTTCCCCTATTCTCCACGTCCTCCTCCTCCTCGTCTTCTTCCTTTTCTCCTTATTCCAAATCATCATTCATATCCTCCTGCATTTGTTTCTCCTTCTTTTCTTGCCACTTCTCTTCCTCTTCCCCGTACTTCTCTTCTTCCTCCTCCTTTTTTTTCTCCTCTTCCTCTTCGTCTCCTTTTCCTACTTCTTTCTTTACTTCCTCCTCCATTTCCTTCTTCTTTTTCTTCCATTTCTCTTTCTCTCGCTTTTATTCCTCTTTCTCCTTTTCATCTTCCTCGTCTCTCTCCTCTTCCTCCTTTTCCTATTCCTCCACGTCTCTCGAAGAAGTTGCCCAGGACAGTGTACAGATGAGCCCAATCAAAGGGGATTAGATGCGGAGAGAAGGAAACAGAGGGAGCGGATGTTGGGCTCAATTTCGGTTCGAAGGAGAAAGAGGAGGAGACAGAGGTCGGCCAATAGAGACAATTTGGTCTATGGGAAGGAGCCAAGTGAACAAAAGTTGGAGGAGATTTCTTTATGTATTGACTTGTGTCAAGAACATAATTATTCTTTGATTTTATATATATATATATATATATATATATATTCGTAATTATATTTTGTGTGCTATTTTATGTTGTTACTTCTTCATCTCTTGTGTAATCTTTCATGTGTTTCAAGTCTTTTAAAGGATTTTTTTTTTTTTTATAACACGTGATGTAATAGCCTCCTTGGTTGAATAGTGTCGAACATTCTTTGGTAAAAAAATATGAAAAAAATATTTACCCATGTAAGAATTGATATAAGATTAGGAAAGTTATTTTTCTCAATAATGTGATGAAACCTGTGCCA
>NC_134802.1:37404222-37411722 GCF_046742065.1 Oratosquilla oratoria
ATATGTATATATATATATATATGTATATATATTATACTAATAACCCACTTTCGGAGAAGAATAGGCGAAAGTATCTGTGATCCTTTTCAGCAGATGTGATTACAGAATGGAGAAAAACATGTTTATATAAAAAGTAGTGACGTAAACAGATAGGGACGGAGACTCATGTCACATATCCGGCGCTGCATGGACATTGGTGGATTTTGTCCATTGTTGGTGTAGAGGGTACCCGTCTATTTACAGCTAAGGAAGTTATGCAATCTGGTGACCGTTGGTCAATGGAAATACTATAATTAGGAAAATTATTTATTAAAATTGTCAACGTAAGAAAAAGTTAACTTCATCTTTAGTTATCCCAATAATTTGTTCACTAAATAAATAAATAAATAAATAAATACATATATATATATATATATATATATATACATATATATATATATATATATATATATATATATGTATACATGTATATGTATATATATGCATACATATATATATGCATATATATATATATATGTATATATATATATGTATATACATATACTGTATATATGTATATATATACATATATATATATATATATATGTATACATATATCTATCTATCCATCTATCTATCTATCTATCTATCTATCTATCTATCTATCTATCTATCACAGAAAGAAGTGGATTCGAGACCATCATGCTTCCGATGACGCCACCACCTCACTCATCTTTCCAGGCTTCCATGGCAAATAAAAATATTAAGAAGAAAAGAAATTTGAGATTTAGGAAATGAGGCACAAAAGATTCACAGCACCTCAGCAAAGAGGAAATCCTGATTTTATATATGTAAAACACAGAATAGAGAGCAGAAGTCTGGATCCGGGGTGGAGGTGAACAGAAGACGGAGGAGGGAGAGTTGATGAACCGGAAAGGGGACAAAGGAAAATGGGAACGGAGAGGAGTTGGAGAAAGAAAATATATGTTTGTTGGAATAAAACACTTCCAAGATTTTGTTAAGGGCTAATACCAGACCATTTAATTTAGTTAAGGATAGAACGCAAGGCTAAAGGAATTTATGAAATAAAAAAAATAGGCGTCTTGAAACTTTAAGGAATGAAAAAAAAATAGAAGAAAATGGGAATAAAGAGGAGAAACGAAAGGTGGAAGGAAAGAGAGAATGAGATAACAGAAAAAGAGAGGAAGGACGGCGAAGGGAGGAAAAAACAAAGAGAATAAGTGGAGAAAAATCAAGGAAGACGAAGTTGAAAGAGAAAAGGCTAAAGGAAAGAATGAAGGACTAAAAGAAAAAGGAAAAGAAGGAAATACAGAAAGTAAATGAACCGAAGGTAGAACAAGGAAGGATGGAAGACGAAAAAGAAAAGTGATATTTTTTTCATGAAATAATAAAAAGGAAATAAATTAGAGAATAGGAGAATGAAGTGGACGAAGTTGGTAAAATAGAGATTGGATGAAGAAGAGGACGATGTGAGGAGGGAAGATGGCGTAGAGCAGTGGTTCCCAAAATGTTATCTATCATTAATAAAAAAAAAAAAAAAGAGAGAATAAGAGGATGAAGTGGACGAAGTTAGTAAGATAGAGATTTGATGAAGAAGAAGACGATGTGAAGATGGAAGATGGCTTAGACCAGTGGTTCCCCCCAAAAATTCTACCTTTAATAAAAAGGAAAAAAAAATAGAGAATAAGAGGATGAAGTGGACGAAATTGGTAAAATAGAGACTGGATGAAGACGAGGACGATGTGAGGAGGGAAAATAGCGTAGACCAGTGGTTCTCAAAATTTTTTCTATCTTTAATAAAAAGAAAAAAAAAATGGAGAATAAGAGGATGAAGTGGACGAAGTTGGTAAAATAGAGATTGGATGAAGAAAAGGACGATGTGAGGAGGGAAGATGGCGTAGAGCAGTGGTTCCCAAAATTTTTTCTATCATTAATAAAAAGGAAAAAAAATAGAGAATAAGAGGATGAAGTAGACGAAGTTGGTAAAATAGAGATTGGATAAAAAAGAGGACGATGTGAGGATGGAAGATGGCGTAGACCAGTGGTTCCCATTTTTTTTTCTATCATTAATAAAAAGGAAAAAAATAAGAGAATAAGAGGATGAAGTGGACGAAGTTGATAAATTAGAGATAGGATGAAGAAGAGGACTATATGGTGAGGGAAGATGGCGTAGAGCAGTGGTTCCTATTTTTTTTTCTATCATTAATAAAAAGGGGAAAAGAAATAGAGAATAAGAAGATGAAGTGGACGAAGTTGATAAATTAGAGATTGGATGAAGAAAAGGACGATGTGAGGATGAAAGATGGCGTAGAGCAGTGGTTCCCAGTGGGTTTTTTTTTTCTATCATTAATAAAAAGGAAAAAATTTAGAGAAGAAGAGGATGAAGTGGACGAAGATGGTAAATTATAGATTGGATGAAGAAGAGAACGATGTGAGGAGGGAAGATGGCGTAGAGCAGTGGTTCCCAAAAAAAAATTCTATCATTAATAAAAAGAAAAAAATAGAAAATAAGAGGATGAAATGGACGAAGTTGGTAAAATAGAGATTGGATGAAGAAGAGGACGATATGAGGAGGGAAGATGGCGTAGAGCAGTGGTTCTCATTTTTTTTTTTTTTATCATTAATAAAAAGGAAAAAAAATTAGAGAATAGGAGGATGAAGTGGACGAAGTTGGTAAGTTAGAGATTAGATGAAGAAGAGGATAATGTGAGGAGGGAAGATGGCGTAGAACAGTGGTTCCCAAACTTTTTTCTATTATTTCTCCCCTACGACCAGTTTAATCATGCAGAATTCCCCCTTCATGACAAGACACACTATGACTATTTACTTATATATTTTAAAGATGTACAAATAAACTGATAAACATAGTTACATAGTAAACTACACCACCCATTTACAACAGGCATACTCCATCTCATGCATGAGAAAATCCATTTTATATATACAAGCCCACCGGCTGCGCCGGCCCAGCTACGCCGGGGGCCTTGGCCTGCGGCGCTGCGCCTTAGGCGCGGGCGCTGCGCGCCCTGGGCTACGCCCCTTTTTTGGAAAATAAAGAGTTCTTCTTCGAGTTCTTCTTCGAGTTCTTCGAGTTCTTCTTCGAGTTCTTCGAGTTCTTCTTCTTCGAGTTCTTCTCTTTCGAGTTCTTCGAGTTCTTCTTTTTCGAGTTCTTCGAGTTCTTCTTTTTCGAGTTCTTCGAGTTCTTCTTCTTCGAGTTTTTCGATTTCTTCTTCGAGTTCTACTTCTTCTTCTTCGAGTTCTTCTTCTTCCTCTTCTTCGAGTTCTTCTTCTTCTTCTTCTTCGAGTTCTTCCTCTTCTTCTTCGATTTCTTCGAGTTCTTCTTCTTCTTCGAGTTCTTCTTCTTCACCGTAGTTGGCGGTGTAACCGATTTACCACCAAACGCGAAGGTGTGACCGAATTACCACCGGACGGCGTAAGCAACCATTAATTTTTTTTATATTAGATGTATATATATATATATATATATATGTATATATATATATACATATATATATATATATATTGTTTTTTGCTAGTAGGTAGTGTAATTATTTCCCCAATGGTAACTTTAAATTTCCCCCCCAGGGGGAAATTTCCCCCAGTTTGGAAAATGGCGTAGAAGGAAGAGAAGAGAATTGGAGGGAAGGAAGGACGGTAAGAGGAGATGGGCCTGGGAACTCATTGAGTGAGTCAATGAGGAAGAGAAGGAGGGAAAGAAGAACGGAAGATGAAGAATCATTTTGGGAGGAGGAGGAGGAAGAGGAAATGGGAAATAGAAAGGAGGAAGAATCATAGAAGAAAGAGCGGGATGTAAGGAGAGACGACGGGAAGGAAGGAGATGGAAGGAAAGATTGAGGGAAGGAGAGAAGGAAAGGGGAACAGAAAAAACGAAGAAAGACAAAGAGGGAACGAGAATAAGGAGGGAAAGGAGATAGAGCAGAACAAAAAATAAATAAAGAAGAAAAGAGAAAGTAACATATAAAGATAAAAGTATAAGAAAACAAATGAGAGAAGTAGAATAACAAAGGAAGGAAGAATAAAGGACTGGAAGGCTGTGGAAGAAGAGGATAATAGAGAGGAAATTGGAAAAAGACTTTAAAAATGGAATGAGGAGGTTAGGGGAGAGAGGTGGTGGGGAGAAAGGGAGGGAGAGGGGGGTGAATGATCAATGGCGTCTTGAAAGAAAAGGAGGAAGTAAAACAAGAGTTTAGGTAATAATACGAAGTAGGTGGGAAAAAGTGGAATATAAAGGGAAGGAGGGAAGAGGAAGACAAAAGAAAATGAAAGAAGAGGAGGAAGAGGCTAGGGAAGGAAGAGAAGGAAGTGAAGGGAAGAAGTGGAGGAGGCGGAGGAGGAGAAAGACGAGAAGAAAAGAGGATGAATGACGAGGAGGAGGAGGAGGAGGAGGAGGAGGAGGAAGACAAAAATGAAAGAGGAGGAAGAAAAGGAAGAGGAGGAGGAGGTGGAGGAGGAAGAGGAGGAGGAAGACAAAAATGAAAGAGGAGGAAGAAAAGGAAGAGGAGGAGGAGGAGGAGGAGGAGGAGGAGGAGGAGGAGGAAGACAAAAATGAAAGAGGAGGAAGAAAAGGAAGAGGAGCAGGAGGAGGAGAAGGAGGAAGAGAAAAGAAAAGGAAATGGAGGAAAAAGAGGAGACAATGAGAATATGAATAAAAATAGAAAGTTGAATAAAAGGAGAAAGATGAATAGAATAGAGGACGAGAAAAAGAAAAGAAGAAGAATTAATGGCAAGAAAAGAAAGACAAAAGGATGATAATATTTTGAGAATAAAGACATACACCAGAAGGAAAAATAACTAAAGCAGGAAAGGAAAAACAATAGGATAAGAGAGAGAGAGAGAGAGAGAGAGAGAGAGAGAGAGAGAGAGAGAGAGAGAGAGAGAGAGAGAGAGAGAGAGAGAGAGAGAGAGAGAGAGAGAGAGAGAGAGAGAGAGAGAGAGAGAGAGAGAGAGAGAGAGAGAGAGAGAGAGAGAGAGAGAGAGAGAGAGAGAGAGAGAGAGAGAGAGAGAGAGAGAGAGAGAGAGAGAGAGAGAGAGAGAGAATGAAGAGAGTAAGACAATAGAAGATGAGATGAGAACCATGGAAAGAGTGTTAACCACTGAGAATCTATTCCCGTTCATATGGGGGAAGGGATGAAGGAGGAGGAAGGAAGAATGGAGGAAAAAATAGAAAAAGAAAATGAAGAAAGGAGGAGATGAACAAGAAGTAGGAGACGAGGAGGAAGGGAAGGATGGAGAAAGGAAGCAGGGAAGGAAAGAAGGGATGAAGGAAAAGTGATAAAGAGAGGAGGGAAAGAGAGAAAGAGAAAAGGAGAGGTGGAGGGTGGAATGGAAGGAGGAAGGGGAAAATTTAAGAAAGAGGAAGAGAGGAGTAAAGAAGGGGAGGAGGGGAGGGGTGGAAGGAGGTAGGAAGGGTGGAAGGGGAAGAGAGGGAATTAGAAAGAAAGAAAGTAGAAAAATAGGAAAGTAGAGAGGGAGGGAGGGAGGGAGGAAGAGAGGAGGGGAGAGAGGGAGGGAGTGATGGAGGGAGGAAGCGAGATGGAGGAAGGGAGGGAGGGAGGAAGTGAGGGAGGGAATGAGAGAGGGAGGAAAAGAGGGAGTAGGAAGGGAATGAGAGGAAGAGGTAGGAAGATTTGGAAGGAGAGAGAGAGTGAAGGAGGGAGGAAGGAAGGAAAAGAGAGAAGGATAGAAAGAGAGAAGGAGAGAAGGAGAAAGGGAAGGAGGGAGGGAAGGAGGGAGGGAAGGAGGGAGGGAAGGAGGGAAGGAGATACGCTGATGGAGAAAATCCTTAGAGCGAGAGGGACATGAGATGACAGGTCCTCGGATATGGAGGATAGATGTGAAGGAATGGAGGGCGGCAGAAGATGGAGGGCATGTTGACATGGAGGGACGTAGAGGCAGGGAGGCACGGGGGGAGGGAGAGAGGAAAGGAGGAAGGAAAGGAGGTAAACACGCAGAACCGAAATACCGATTATGTAAGTAGGAATTGAAGGAATATATATATATATATATATATATATATATATATATATACACACACATTACATGTATATATATATATATATATATATATATACATACATATATATATATATATATATATATATACAGTATATATATACATATATATATATATATATATATATATATATATATATATATATATATATATAGATATATATACATATATATTACATGTATATATATCAAATCAAGTAACGTATGTGTCGTAACACACGAATAAAATAAAACTTAAACCCACTCTCGGAGAAAGATAAGCTGAGATACAGAGTAAAACCGTATATTTCGACCACTGACTGTGGTCCTCTTCAGCAGTTACAATTATAGGGTACATAGACAAGAGGTTATATACAGAGGAGGAAGGAGCATTGGGGGACTCAGTAAGCCTCAGGTCACTTGCCCCGAGTGAGGTCGGACGTTACGTCCTGTAGAGATGAACTTGTCAACCGCCATACTAGTTATAGCATCAGGTGACCATTGACCTTTGGATGTATTATAATTAGGAAACTTTTTTATTAGTGAGGACTCAATAATTTTTATTTTGAAACTACAATTTGAATTGTACACTGTAGCTGCATTCCTCCAATCTATTCTGTGATCTAAAAGGTTAGAATGGAGGAATACAGCTGAGTTTTCTTGGCCGTATCGTAAAGAATTTTTATGTTCTTTGATCCTAGCGGGTAGATCACGTCCCGTTTGTCCCCAGTACACTTTATCACAGTCGAGACATGGTATCTTGTATACTCGAGATATGTCCTTATTGGATGTTCTATGATGGACATTTACTACTTTTTTAAAAATATTATTTGGGTAACTAAAAGTGACCTTGATTTGGTTCCTAGGTAATAATTTAGATGCGGCATGCATGGATTCGTTATAAGGGAGTTTGATATTTGATTTTTTCCAGACAAATTTTGTGTTGGAATTGTTTGTTCTAAAATAAGTGGTTTTGGCTTTGCTGAGGGCTTTTGTCAGAAACCAGTCTGGGTAGCCTATTTTTAATAATTGAGTGCGCACTGATTCAATTTCTGAGTTGAGAAATTCCGGGCTGCAAATCCGAAGAGCTCTTAAATAAAGGCCCGAGGCAACACTATATTTTATATTATCCGGATGATTACTGAAAAAATGTAAATAACTGCCCGTATGAGTAAGCTTCCTGTATACTGTAAAGGACAAATTATCTGGACATCTGATCTCTAAAATATAAAGAAAAGGTATTCTTCCTTCAACTTCCCATTCTACTTTAAATATAATATTATGTGCTAAATTGTTAAGACTATCAAGAAAAACATTAAAAGAGGCCCATTTGTCATCCCAGATAGTGAAAACATCATCTACATATCTGAACCTGAACATGTTGGCTGGTTTGATACTAGGTAAAAGTACGCACTCAAAGTATTCCATGTATAGGTTCGCCAACACCGGGGAAAGGTTAGAACCCATACTGCAACCGTACCTTTGCCT
>NC_134802.1:37419222-37421722 GCF_046742065.1 Oratosquilla oratoria
GAGTGGCTGTCTAAGAGTAATGGACTCGGTGACCTGAGGTCTAATGCGAGAAGGACTGATCGTATTAAGTTTGACTGGTGTTACTAAGTAAATGAGGTCACGTTGGTGATGCATCTAGCAGGTCCATTCATCCATGTACCAAAAGCCCCCCCCCCTCCGCCCCATAAGGGAGGTAGCTATGTCAGAGGTACCTACCTATTTCCATCCATTATACTCCACCCTCCTTTTCATCCCTCCCATCTCAACTCCTCATGGATGACGGGTCATCCCTACATCCGCCAACTGAGTAAAAGCAGCAACGAATGCAACAGCACTGTAGGAGAGAGGCCAAACGCAGAGTATGGGATCCAATATATTTAACGTTTCGCCCAGCAAGGCCTTCTTCTGAAGAAGCCCTGCTGGGCGAAACGTTAAATATATTGGATCCCATACTCTGCGTTTGGCATCCGCCAACTGCCCTATATCAAATGCAATGTAGCAAGACACTGTGCGTCCACAGCAAGGTCAATTTTCCTTAGTCGGTAACCCCTTTCTTTGCATAACAGTATCGTCCATGTACAGTAATTTTCCACTCATCCCTACCTCTTGCCTTCTCAATAGACATTCCTCTCTTGCTGAACGCCCCCTCTATCCCATCTATCCATCTCATCCTCGGTCGTCCCCTCAACTTCACTTCCCTCACCTCTGGCTTCCACATCTCTCTTACTAACCTTTCATCACTCATTCTTTCCATGTGTCCAAACCATCCCAGTAATCCTTCATCAGCCCTATCTGCCATCTCCTTTTTCATTCCCACTTTCCTTCTCACCTTCTCATTCCTCACTCTACCCAACCTAGTAACCCCTACCATACTTCACAGATATTTCCTCTCAAGCACATTCAAACTTTTCCTCTCTACTTCTCTCAAATTCTAAGTCCCTGCCCACACATAGTGCCGTCGGCACAACCACCTCTTCACACGACCTCAGTTGCCTATTTCTCATAACACTTTTTTAATAACCCCAGGCATTTACTTGCCTCTCTCAATCTACAGTTTACCTCCACCTCCATTTCTACCTTTGCTGCCACATGTGACCCCAAATACCTAAGAATATTTGCTTCCTCCAGCCTCTC
Organism: Oratosquilla oratoria; assembly: GCF_046742065.1. Lineage (NCBI taxonomy): Eukaryota > Metazoa > Arthropoda > Malacostraca > Stomatopoda > Squillidae > Oratosquilla > Oratosquilla oratoria. Next base: position 37,420,336 of record NC_134802.1, read on the forward strand.
TTCTTTTAGATTCACTTCCAACTTACTGCTATCCTCTACCCTTGTACATCTCATCACCTTGTTTTTACCTATATTTACCTCCAGCTTTCTCCTAACGCATACCTTTCCAAACTCTATCACAAATTTTCTTAATCCCTTCTCTGACTTTGAAACAAGCGCAGCGTCGTCAGCAAACAATAGCTAGCTCACTTTACCCTTTTCTCGATTTTCTAGACAATATCCAGTCCCCTGCCCATTACCCTCACCTTTATCTCCTGTACAACTCCACCCATGTGCACATAAAACAGCCATGGCGGCATGACAGCCCTGATCCGGTCCCACCTTTATCTCAAACAACTCGCTCTCTTCATTTCCCATTTAATCGCAGGCTCTACTACTCTAGTAAAAACTCTTGACGGCCCGTAACAACTTTCCCCCAATTCCACATATCTGCAAAACCTCCCACAGTGCCTTCCTGTCTACCTTGTCATAAGACTTTCCCAAATCCGTAAAGACCCAAAAACATCCTAACCTTTTCCCCAAAGCTTACTCATATATCTGCTTTACCGCAAAAATCTAATCCACTCAACTCCTACTTACCTAAACCCACACTGTTCCTCACCAATTACTCCCTCTGTTCCTCTACTAATCCTTTCAAATAAAACACTCCCATAAGCCTTCTAAACTTCACTCAACAAAATTATTCCTCTGAAGCTACCACTCTCACATTTGTCTCCTTTTCCCTTTTAAAGCGGAACTATATAAGCACTCATCTAGTCCTGTGCCATTCTACCCTCCCTTAGACACACATTAAACAACCACATCAGTTAGCCCACTATTACTGTACCTCCCTTCTTCAGATACTCCTGACGACACCCATCTACTCAAGGAGCCTTACCTGTTATCATCATTTTCAGAGCTACTTGCACTTCATCCTTTCTTATTTCCCCTCCATTCTCCTCTTCCATCACTGTCATTTTCTTAGCACCTTCCACTGCTACCATCAATCCCTCCCTATCCTCCTCTACATTTAAGAGCCCTCTAAAATACTTCGCCTACCTTCCCCTTACCACCTCCTCTTCCGTCAAGATCTGTCCATCCGCGCCTCTTATCTTTTCTTCTTTACATGAACTCACTTCCCCTTTCTCTCTTAATTTCCTCCCAAATCATATTTTCATTGCTTTCAAGTTTTTTGTCTTACTCCTCCCCATTTTACACCTGCTCTCCCTTTTGCCTCTTTTATCTTCTTTTTTCTTTATACTTTTTGTATTTTTCTTTTATCATACATTGTAACAAGTCCATGGATGCACGCTTCTTCTCTTCTACTACCTTTCACTTCATCGTCCCACCACTCATTACCCTTCCTTCTGTTTTCTCCTATCCTTCTTGTTCCACATACAAGCTTTGC
>NC_134802.1:37444222-37446722 GCF_046742065.1 Oratosquilla oratoria
TAATCCAACTTAATAGGCTACCACTTATTCCGTGTGAAGCTAATTTAATAAGTAGTCTTTCGTGGTGGACAGTATCAAAAGGGTTTGCTTAGTCTAGATATATTAAATCTATATTGTTTCTTTTGCCATAATTCGAGATAACTGTGTTGTAGAATTCGAGTAAGTTAGTCACTCAAGAATGTTTCCGTCTGAAACCATGCTGGCTATCATGAATGAAACAGTTACTTTCTAAATGATGTTCGATAGCATCTCTGATGACAATTTCCATCATTTTTCCTAAGCTTATAGGGCTGTAGCTATTTGGATTTTTGTTACCTTTTTTGATATGGGAATAACGTTAGCTAGCTTCCATTTTCTTGAGACACCTCCGGATATGATGGATTTCTTGAAAATAATTTCTATCAGAACAACAATCTCATTTTTCATTTCCTTTAAGATTCTTGGATGCCAACCGTCAGGCCCTGGTGTTTTATTAAATTTGAGTTTCTCTATACACCTTTTAATTTTTAATTTTATTATATTTACCGTAGTGAGTAAGTTTAACCTAGATTTTTCACAGTTGTCAGTTTAGAGTTCACTTTGAGGTGTTTCGTCTACGAATACTGAGCTAAAATAATTGTATAAAATATCACACATTCTTTCATTTGAATATTCAAGTTGACCGTCAGCAGATAATTTTGGACCAATGTATTTACTAACAACCTTTTTACCTCTAACGTAACTATAGAATTCTTTGGGGTTCTCTTTGGGTTTATCAGTTCTCGTTTTTTTATTGTCTTTTTTAAGTCTCTCTGCATTAATACATAAATATGATAGTCATTAGGTGCACCCGAGCACTTGTATTTCTTTTAAGCCTCTTCTTAGCAATACATTTTGTTTTTTCAGTTTCTTTGTCAAGCCATTTTGGGCGAGCCTGATTTGGGGGGCGTCTGTCCTTAAACGGGATGTAAGTATGAATCATCTTAGTAAGCGTATTTTGAAATATTTCCCACATCTGATCTACAGGTCTTTCGCTTAATTTTGCCTCCCAATCTTTAAGCTGAAGCTCCAGACATAGTCCTATGAACTGAGCTTTACTGAAATCGGAAATTTTAGAAACATAAGTATCTATTCTAAAATTTTTAGTAGTTTGTGATCACTATTTGGAACAGTTTCACCGACTTCTACATCGGTTATCATGCTTTCACGGCTAGTGATCACTAGATCGAGTAAGTTTCCATATCTTGTGTGCTCTTTTATATGCTGAACTAAGTAATTGTCACCGAGAAAATTAATCAAGCGACTACCTATACGGCCATGTTCAAGGGTCACCCAATCAATGTCAGTAAAATTGAAATCACCCATTATCGATAAGTCCCGGTTGCAGGAACTAGACAATTCTTGGAACAACAGTTTATCGTCTGCTAATGTCAATGTCTTTAGCCTATATGTTACACCTACATTCATTATTTGTCCATTTGTTTAGGTTAATTCTACCCACAAACTATCATATGCATATGTACACACACACACACACACACACACACACACACACACACACACACACACCTACACGTACACACACGTACACACACACACACACACACACACACACACACGCACACACACGCACACACACACACACACACACACACACACACACACACACACACACACACACACACACACACACACACACACACACACACACACACACACACACATACACACACAGTTATCTTGTGACATCTTGTACTATGCTACTTCCTTTCCTAGTGTATAATCCTGTGACATCTTGTACTATGCCAGTTCCTTTCCTAGTGCATAATCTTGTTAATTTCAAACCTCTTTATAACACCAACTTTTCTATATTCCACTAAAGATGTGAAGAACACGAAAGCAATTGGGAATTACTGTTTCCTTCCGATTTCCTTGGTTGTTACCAGCAAAATTTGTGGATCACGTGTTGTATTAGTGATCTTTCTGCATATATATATATATATATATATATATATATATATATATATATATATGTATATACATATATATATATATATATGTAGATATGTATATATATGTATATGCATACATATATATAGAATATACATATATACATATATATATATATATATATATGTATATGCATACATATGTATAATACACACACACACACACACACACACATATATATATATATATATATATATATATATATATATATATATATGTATATATATTTATATATATATATAAAGGGAAGGGAAGTTAAGCATTAATCATAAGAAAAACAAAGAAGGCTGTAGAAGAGAAGAAGCGAGCTTTCACAGATTGGTTACAAAATAGGACGAGGGAGTCATATGAGAGGTACAAAGAAAAGAAAAGAGAGGTAAAGCACAAGGTAAAGGAGGCAAAGAGGAGAGCAGATGTGAAATGGTGTAAAAATATGACAGAAAATTTTGAAAGTAATAATAAGATGTTTTGGAAAGAAATTAAAAGAGAAAGAGCAGGCGAATCAAGTAGA
>NC_134802.1:37451722-37461722 GCF_046742065.1 Oratosquilla oratoria
TATATCTGTTTATTCTCTCTCTCTCTTTCTCTTGATTCATTTCCTCTTTCTTACTTTCTACTTCTCTTTTCCATTTGTTCTCTTCTTCTATTCTATCTCTTTTTTCACTTCTTTATCTCTTGTTTATTTTCTTTCTTCTCCTCTTTTTTTTTCTCTTTCTCTTTCTCTTTCTTTTTCCTCTTCTCTTTCTCTTTCTCGGCTCTTTCTCTCTCTTTCTTTTCTTTTTTTTTTTTTCTCTCAGCCTTTCCTCTTTCTCTTCCCTCTTTTTCTCTCTCTTCTCTCTATCTCTTTCCCTCTCACTCTCCTCTCTCTCCCTCTCCCTCTCCCTCTCTCTCCTCTCCCTCTCCTCCCCACCCCTCTCTCTCCTCTCCCTCTCCCTCTCCCTCTCCCTCTCCCTCTCCCTCTCCTCTCCCCTCTCCCTCCCCTCTCCCTCTCCCTCTCCCTCTCCCCTCTCCCTCTCCCTCTCCCTCTCCCTCCCCTCCCTCTCCCTCTCCCTCTCACTCTCCCTCTCCCTCTCCCTCTCCCTCTCCCTCTCCCTCTCCCTCTCCCTCTCCCTCTCCCTCTCCCTCTCCCTCACCATCTCCCTCGCCCTCACCATCTCTCTCTCCCTTACCCTCTCCCTCACCATCTCCCTCTCCCTCTTCCTCTCCCTCACCCTCTCCCTCTCCCTCTCCCTCTCCCTCTCCCTCTCCCTCTCCCTCTCCCTCTCCCTCTCCCTCTCCCTTACCATCTCCCTCTTCCTCTTCATCCATCTTTTCCTATTCCCCATCCTTTTCCTCACCTTCCTCTTCCTCTCCCTCTTCCTCTTCCTCTTCCTCTTCCTCTTCCTCTTCCTCTTCCTCTTCCTCTTCCTCTTCCTCTTCCTCTTCCTCTTCCTCTTCCTCTTCCTCTTCCTCCTCCTCTTCCTCTTCCTTTTTCTCTTCCTCTTCCTCTTCCTCTTCCTCTTCCTCTTCCTTTTCCTCTTCCCTCTCCTATTGCTACTCCTCTTTACCTTTCCATTCCATTCCTCCTCCCCTTCCTCTTATCCTCTTCCTCTTCCTCTTCCTCTTCCTCTTCCTCTTCCTCTTCCTCTTCCTCTTCCTCCTCCTCTTCCTCTTCTCCTTCCTCTTCCTCTTTCTCTTCCTCTTCCTCACCCTCATCCTCTTTCTCTTCCTCTTCCTTCTTATCGCGACACGAAGGTCAATATCTGTGATACTCTCGTTGGCGGCGCAATTTATTCCGACTGCCAGCGCGAGAATGGAAGTCAGACAAAAGACAAAGAAGGAAGGAAGGAGGGAGGGTGAGACAGAAGAATAGTGAAACACAGACACACAGATACACACAGACACACAGACACACAGACACACAGACACACACACACACACACACACACACACACACACACACACACACACACACACACACACACACACACACACACACACACACACACACACACACACACACACACACACACACACACACACACACACACACACATACACACACACACACACACACACACACACACACACACACACAACACACACACACACACACACACACACACACACACACACACACACACACACACACACACATACACACACACACACACACACACACACACACACACACACACACACACACACACACACACACACACACACACACACACAGTGAGAGAGAGAGAGAGAGAGAGAGAGAGAGAGAGAGAGAGAGAGAGAGAGAGAGAGAGAGAGAGAGAGAGAGAGAGAGAGAGAGAGAGAGAGAGAGAGAGAGAGAGAGAGAGAGAGAGAGAGAGAAAGAGAGAGAGAGTGGAGAAAGAGGAAAGAAAGGAATGGAGGGAAACGGCGTTAAAGAAAATGGAAAATGTCAGAGAAGGCCTAATATCTTTTCATACGAAAGTTTTCTACTAAGGTGAATTGAATCGTTTGACGTTGTTTCAGAATCTAAGATTCGTACTTTTAAAACTCTTTCCATCTTTAAGCGAACTCTATCATTAAGGACAAGAATCTTTTCTAGTTTTCTAGTTAGACTCGAAGGACTTGATTATATAATTCACCACCAATATTCATAAGTAAATACGACAAAGATACAGTTTATCTAAATAATATAAATTGTCTTATTGGTCCCACGTTGGCTTGTATATAATCTTGAAGGAATACTCTAGGTTTTGATTGGCTAACAAAGAAGACAGTGTCCCGAGAACAGGAGATTGCCTGAGGAAAAGAGCTAATAAAGTTAAGACAATGCAATAGAATAAACAGTAGAAAGTATGGTGGAATAAAATGAAAATAAAAGTAGAATAAGAAAACAAAAGGAGAAATAGAGAAATGGAGGAAAAGAAGAAGGATTAATAAAGATTAGAAAGAGAGAGATTAACTTTCGCATGCACAGGGCTCAACAAAATATAAGAAAGAAATGTAAAACAAAGAAATAGGATTAAACAATCTTTTGAAAAAAAAATAGTAAGTTAAAATGCACTAAAATATATAGAAAACATAAGGGATAAATGCAAAACAAAGAAAAGGGATTAGATAGAATTTTGAATCAATCATAAATAAAGCAGCAAGATGGAAATAAAAATCATCACTGTTTTATCCTGCCTATGGCAAGGAGAGACATGAGGAAGGGAGGGATGGAGTGTGGGTGTTCGGTTTGTTGCAAAATGTACTGATTTGGGCTATCACACTGCTTTCAAAATATCATGATTTTACATTTTATAAAAGAGGAATATAGTGGGTATGTATTAACGACGGGGATGTGTTCCCAAAGTTATGTACATACATACATACACACACACACACATATATATATATATATATATATATATATATATATATATATATATATACATATATATATAAATATATATATATATATATATATATATATATATGTGTGTGTGTGTGTGTGTGTGTGTGTGTGTGTGTGTGTGTGTGTGTGTGTGTGTGTGTGTGTGTGTGTGTGTGTGTGTGTGTGTGTGTGTGTGTGTGTGTGTGTGTGTGTGTGTGTGTGTGTGTGTGTGTGTGTGTGTGTGTGTGTGTGTGTGTGTGTGTGTGTGTGTGTGTGTGTTGTAGTGTTCTGTAGCCAACACGTATAATTACCCCTTCAGGACCCGTGATCGCAGAGTACGGGATAAACAATAGTCACCCCTTAGAACATGCGTTCGACTAAACATGATTTCAACTAAATTTAATTAATATAAATAACAATGTTCACTGTAACAACTTAATTTATTTTGTAAATAAAACAAAACATATCTCTCTACATCCTGTAAGAAGCATATTTATGTATTGTAAATATATTTTGAATAATTGTATACTGAAGACAAAGAATCCAGAATTTCGCCACAAATATTGTAAATACCATCATCGTCATTTCCAATAAACAGATCAGTCATGGGATTGACTTTAAATATCCTAGCTTCCTCCAACAAGGACAATTGTAGTAACCACTACATTTGGTAACCCTGGAGTGACCGATCGCCTGCCCCGGACTCCCGCCGCCATTGCCGCCAGCCGTGGACTACTCTCGACGCCCCTGCTGCCTGCCCTGGACTTCCGCCGCACCAGCCGCCAGTCGTAGACTACCGCCGCCACTGCCGCAGCCTTCTCGTCCCGCCCGGCCTACCCGTCCAGCCCGGCCCCGGCGACCCGGTCAGCCCCGCCCCGCCGTCCGTGCTTGGCTGCTTAGCCTAGCACCACCGCCGCCCCGGCCTGCCTGCCGCACCAGCGTGCCCAGCCCCGCCCGCCGCCCTGCCGTGCCCAGCCCCGCCCGCCGCCCTGCCGTGCCCAGCCCCGCCCGCCGCCCTGCCGTGCCCAGCCCCGCCGTCCCGGGTTGTCCTGCCCGTTGACCCAGCCTGCCCAGCCCCGCCAACCCAGCTGCCCACGAACATCGCTGCATATTAATCACGTAAGCATGACGTTAACCGAGCTAATCTCCAAACTCACCCTCCAGGTTAGCGCCCTCCAAGAGCAGGTTGCCAATCTTCAACAACGACCCCCGTCACCAAGATACTACCGCAACCGCTCCAGGTCTACGTCCAGAGGGAGACCCAAGCACACATCAGGCGTCTGCTACTACCATCGTCGCTTTGGACAAGATGCGAGGAAATGTACACAGCCGTGCACCTTCTCACCGGCACCGTTAAACAAGATGGGCGAACGCTAACGGCGCACAGCGTTCGCCAACATACATCGAAACTCTTCTTCGTATTTGATCCACTCTCCAACACCACATACCTCATCGATACCGGAGCTGAAGTCAGTGTCCTGCCTGCCACAGCATCCCAGCAATCACTGCCGCCGATGTCTTCCCTCTACGCAGCCAACGGCACCAAGATACCCGTTTTCAAGAGGAAGACACTTCAGCTAGAACTCAACCTTCGCCGATCCTTTGAGTGGACCTTCTACGTTGCATCAGTTTCCCAACCCATCCTTGGCGCCGATTTTTTGACCCACTTCGATCTCCTGATCGATATTAAAAATCGCAAGCTCCACGACCCCCTTACATCGATGTCATCCAACGCCAGGCCAACAACCGGAGTAAGTAGCCAACTTTCAACCATCAGTGCTGATAACAAGTTTGCTTCTCTCCTCAGGTTCTTCCCTACCTTGACACAACCTTACTCCACGACCATGAAGCACCATGTATTGCACTATATAGAAACTACGGGACCTTCAGTCTACGCTAAGGCCCATCGTCTAGCTCCAGAATACCTCAAACTTGCCAAGGCAGAACTGGAAGCCCTCATGCGTCAAGGTATCATTCGTCCAAGCTCAAGCAACTGGTCGTCAGCTCTCCACATCGTCCCCAAAAGCAACGGCGACATCAGGCCATGCGGTGACTACCGCGCCCTCAACTCACGAACTGTGATGGATAGGTACCCAGTTCCCAACATACAGGAGTTTTCCTCACACCTTGCAGGAACTCGCGTATACTCCCGGATCGATCTTGTAAAAGCCTTCCATCATATTCCGGTCAACCCGCCTGACATCCCCAAAACAGCTGTCACAACACCTTTTGGCTTGTTCGAATACGTTCGAATGCCCTTCGGCCTCAAGAACTCTGCCCAAACTTTCCAGAGATTCATGGACGAAGTCCTACGAGGCCTGCCTTTTTGCTTCACCTACATCGACGATGTGCTCATCGCCAGCCCTGACGAAGCCACGCACCAAGACCATCTGAAGCAAGTCTTTACCCGCCTACAAGACTAAGGCATCCACATCAATCTCGAGAAATCTGACTTCGGTGTGTCATCCATCAACTTTCTAGGACACACCGTCACACCTTCAGGCGTCACCCCTGTCTCATCCCGCTGCGACGCCATCCAGAGTTTCCCGAAACATACAACACAGCGCCAACTCAAGCAATTCCTTGGTATGTTAAATTTCTATAATCGTTTCATTCCAGGCTGCGCTCAACTGCTCCAACCGCTCTACTCCATGATCAAGCCGTGCAAGAGGGGACGTTCCATCGTACTCAACTGGGACGTCGAAACTGATGCAGCTTTCATGGCAGCCAAAGAAGCACTCGGGAATGCTACCGCCCTTAGTTTCCCTATTCCTGATGCCATCACTTCCATCTCGACAGATGCTTCAGACACAGGTGTCGGCGCAGTTCTGCAGCAATACATCAACGATGCCTGTAAACCAACTCTCAGCTCTACGCCGATGTATCCACGGACACCATCCGTCCCTACTTGCCCGTGAACCACAGGTATCCCTTGTTCCGCCATTTACATGACCTCTCCCACCCAGGTATTCGAGCTTCGCAGCACATGATGTCATCACGCTTCATCTGGAGTGGAATCGCCAAAGACGTTCGACACTGGACCCGCACCTGCGTCAAATGCCAAGCTTCCAAGGTCACACGCCACACCATCTCCCCTCCAGGTACCTTTCGCCCAGTCTCCACTCGACTCGAGCACGTCCACATCGACATCGTCGGACCGCTTCCCTTCTCCGACAGTTTCAGGTATATTCTTACTTGTGTAGACCGTTTTACACGCTGGCCCGAAGCAATCCCGCTTACTGACATAAGCACAGAAACAGTAGCCAAAGCTTTTATAACCACCTGGATTTCAAGATTCGGTACACCACTCAGCCTCACATCCGACCGTGGTAGCCAATTTGAATCCAATCTATGGAACAAGGTTATGTCTTTGCTAGGTATCCGGCGTTTCAGAACAGCAAGCTACCATCCCCAATCCAACGGACTCGTCGAACGCTTCCACCGACAACTCAAGGCTTCACTTGCAGCAACAGCACGCGACCGCACCAACTGGTCTACGGTGCTTCCAATGGTCCTCCTCGGTATACGCACGTCCCTCAAGGAAGACCTTGGCCACTCCTCTGCAGAACTTCTTTATGGCACTCCACTCCGTCTGCCCGGTGAGTTTCTTGCATCTGCTCCTATAACGCAGCCCTGCAGCGTTCAAGATTATGCTACTAATCTTACAGATACAATGCAGAAACTCCAGCCAGTGCCACCGCGTACCTCACCTACAAGAACGTTTGTGAGCCAGGACCTCGAAGACTGCTCACATGTTTTCGTTCGCGTGGAGGGAGTAAAGAAGCCTCTTCAACAACCATACGATGGGCCATATAGAGTCGTCAAGAGGACAAGGAAGAACTTGACCATCGATCGCCGTGGAACCACTGACGTCATCTCCATAGACCGCGCCAAGCCTGCATACCTCCTCTCGGACAACGAACAAGATCCTGTTGCTCTTCCGACACCTCCGGACACACGGGCTACAAACCACAAACACACTACAAAGAAAAAACAGATATCGTTCCTCCTGCCTCGTCACTAGGGGGAGAGTTCTGTAGTGTTCTGTAGCCAACACGTATAATTACCCCTTCAGGACCCGTGATCGCAGAGTACGGGATAAACAATAGTCACCCCTTAGAACATGCGTTCGACTAAACATGATTTCAACTAAATTTAATTAATATAAATAACAATGTTCACTGTAACAACTTAATTTATTTTGTAAATAAAACAAAACATATCTCTCTACATCCTGTAAGAAGCATATTTATGTATTGTAAATATATTTTGAATAATTGTATACTAAAGACCAAGAATCCAGAATTTCGCCACAAATATTGTAAATACCATCATCGTCATTTCCAATAAACAGATCAGTCATGGGATTGACTTTAAATATCCTAGCTTCCTCCAACAAGGACAATTGTAGTAACCACTACAGTGTGTGTGTGTGTGTGTGTGTGTGTGTGTGTGTGTGTGTGTGTGTGTGTGTGTGTGTGTGTGTGTGTGTGTGTGTGTGTGTGTGTGTGTGTGTGTGTGTGTGTGTGTGTGTGTGTGTGTGTGTGTGTGTGTGTGTGTGTGTGTGTGTGTGTGTGTGTGTGTGTGTGTGTGTGTGTGTGTGTGTGTGTGTGTGTGTGTGTGTGTGTGTGTGTGTGTGTGTGTGTGTGTGTGTGTGTGTGTGTGTGTGTGTGTGTGTGTGTGTGTGTGTGTGTGTGTGTGTTCATATATATGCATACGCATATCTAATCTATCTATCTATCTATCTATCTACCTACCTATCTACCTATCTATCTATCTATCTATCTATCTATCTATCTATCTATCTATCTATCTATCTATCTATCTACCTATCTATCTATCTATCTATCTATCTATCTATCTATCTATCTATCTATCTATCTATCTATCTATCTATCTATCTATTCATCTATGTGAGCGAGCAGACATGTGTTTGACAGTGTCCCCAAGGAATTCTTACATGTCTGTTCTCAAAGCTGAAAGCGTGATAAACAAAGTTTTCACAGGATTAGAGATCATAAAGAGAGAAAAGAGGAAAAGAGACAAGAAGAGAGGAAGACTGAGCAATGAAACATGGAGGAATGAAAGGAATGAAGGAGAGGAAGAAGGAAAACAAGGATGGGGGTTATAAGGATGGTGGAATGTAGTAAAGTAAATGGAGAAAAATAAATATGAAAATATATATTTGTGTGAATAAAGAATGACATTATGGTTGGTATTTTAAAGGGAAGAAGGGAGGTAAAGGAGGGAGTGAGTGAGGGAGAGAAGGAAGATTATGTAGGAAAATTAAAGGGAGAGGGAAAGTATGGAAGAGAGAATATAAAAGAAAGAGAGCATAAGGGTTAGATTAAGAAAAGGAGAAAGACAAAAGAAAAGAAAAAGAAAACAAATCAGAATAGAAATAGAAAGATGATGAAAACACAAGAAAGTAAGAATGTATAAAAAGACAGAGAAGACTAAAGAATAAAGAAAGAAAGAACGGAGGGAAAGAGAGATAAAGATGATGAAGGCGATAATGAAGAGGTGAAGGAAAGACTCGGTGTTTCTCAACCACGACTCGGTAAGCACTTTAAGAAGAAAAAAATGAGAAAAATTGTGAAAGAAATTATTGCGAGAAAAAGAAAGGTGGGACGACGAAGAAAGATGGGAAGAAAATGGAATAAAAATGAAAAGGAAAAACTTTGATGAGAAGAATGTCAGGTGAAACAGGAATAAAAGTTGGACGATACAACTTTGTCATTGTTTCTAGCAAATAATATAAAAATGGTTCAAGTGTATAAGCGAACACACACGCGCGCACACATACGCACATACACACACACGCACACACACACACACACACACACACACACACACACACACACACACACACACACACACACACACACACACATACGCACACACACGACCTCTGAGCTCTCTTCCAGGAGCTCTCTTCCAGGAGGGAAATAGCTGTCGATCACGAGTCCAACACGTGATCCAAAGACCAAGTGAATACATACACACACACACACACACACACACACACACACACATATCATCCACCTATGAAGCGAAATCCTACTTCTACGCTGATCCCTCTTAGCTGCATCGCTCACCATCCAATAACGAAACCAAGCCCTACTTCTACGCTGCGTATTCTACAACATTTACGACGAGAAATCCCCCTCCCAGACATTTCTCCAGTAACTACTACGAGGACTGCCCCCTTCCACCCACGAGGCATTCTCTCAGCATCCACGACGCCCGCCGTCTCCACCACGTCAACACAAACACGTTGAACCATCCTTCTCCACCAGTGCACGCGTTGGACCACCCTTCTTCAAAATCGTACGAGTCGGACCATCCCCCATTCTCCAACATCGCATCATGCTCCGCACGATCATCTCTACGCCGCCAACGTTCGTCGCGGCATCTACGAGCCAATGCTCCCCCACTCCCCATTCTTTTCTCTTATCATCATATATTCCTATACATCTTGATTACATATTTTCTAACTCCTTTCACTACCGCCATTTACTAATTTCTCCACCTGCTTCCAGCAGTGCATCCTTTCATCTCGCCCCACTGTAGCACCGTAACCGTCTAGCACTCCAACATCACCTTGGGTAAGTAGATATTTTTCCGTTTTCAGTGCCAAATAGGAACAAAATGGTCTCCATACATTTTTTTGTGATACATGAACAAGTCCAAATCCCTCTCTGACTCGAGATATCGACCCTATACACGAAACCAAGCTACGTTTCCACCAACCATGTCCCCCTTCTACTTCCAACTCTTCAGAAAATTCACCTCCTACTCACAACACCATGACAACACAAAATCTTATTAGAGTCATCAGGGATGAGAAAACATTACCACTCTTCAACGTCAGGAACATCCCTGTGCACAATTTCCTCACTGAGGTTCATTAAGAAATAATACGTAGGAATATCACAAACTACAAAGCATCCAAATTTGACAAACTTGACACACTAGCTGATGACATCATTCAGTATGACATATTTGAGGAAGCACATTCATTTGATCAATTTGTAGAACAAATCAAAAGTCATTTGCTGTTTTTGAGTAACTTGAAGCATTTTCCACCTGTACTCTTTGGCAAAAAATTATAATCATGGCCCATACACCACTAAAGAAAAGACAGTCAAAATAGCTTCAGCATTTAAGAGCGAACTCAGAGAAAGCCTCAAAAACTCAGACTGGATCTCAGACAACACAA
>NC_134802.1:37491722-37501722 GCF_046742065.1 Oratosquilla oratoria
GAAATTAGTCTACTTTCCTCTCTGTCTTTTCTTGTCGAACTTAATCTATTATTCGTCTTCCATTTTTTTTTCTATTCTTACTTCTTGGTTTCGTTTCTTTTCTTGGGTGATCGGCAGATTACATAATGATATAATTAGTATGATAACGATGAAGATAATGATGGATATATTTATACGAATAAAGGGAAGACAAGGAGAAATATGGTTTGATTTGATGAAATTATATATGTCTATATGAATGTTTTTTTAAACACTTGTCGGAAGACTAGCCTGCATAAAGGATTTGATGAATTATAGTACATACCACGTTCTACACGAGTGCCCTCGGCAGAATGATTAGTCCGTGAACAAATTAGTTCTGTTTTGAAGGGTCAGTGTAGTACAGGCGGTACAGTCCTCGCTTTATATGAAGCATTCCGCTCTGGCGGGGGTTCGAATCCCAGCAGATGAGTTTATTTCCAGTTTATATGAATGTAATACATCCCTTTCGTGTCATCCCTCCTTCCTCCTTTATTCTTCATTTCCTCTTTTCTTCCTTTTTATTGATTTTTCTCTTTAATCTTTTATATATCTATCAGTCATTTTTCTTTTTGTATAACTTTTTTTCCATCTCTCTCTTAATTTCCTACCTATCTCCTTAATTCTAATATCTCGTTGCGTTTCATTCTATCATTCATTTATCTGTTTGTATAGATTTTTTTCTATCTCTCGCCTAGTTTCCTATATCCTTAATTCTAATGTCTCGTTGCGATTCATTTTTTTTTCTATTTTCTCTTCTCTTTTCAACTTAACTCTCGTTTTCTCCTTTCTCCTCTTACCTTCGTCGTTCTTATTTTATTTGTTTAATATTTTCTCTCTGTTGTTTATTCTTCTTATTTGCTACATATTCTCTGCTTCGTGTTCCTCACCTGCCTCTATTCTCTCCTCTCTTTGCTCTTATAACACTCTGATTTGCAAATATTATCTCTTTTCCTTTTTCTTATTTCTCATTTTCTCCATGTTGTTCTCTATATCCTTTCTTCTCTTTCTTCTATATTCGGTTGATTTCTTATTCTTCCTGTTCTCTGTATTCTCTTTGCTATTTCATTCTCTCCTCATTTTCTCCTATGCATAGCTTTCTTTCTCCTCTCTTGGGTAGAAATCTCTCAGAGTCCAATATGAAGCGGGCTTCAAGTGTGTCATTTCTCTCTGTCCGTCTTTATTTCTCTCTCCCACTCTCTCTCTCTCTCTCTCTCTCTCTCTCTCTCTCTCTCTCTCTCTCTCTCTCTCTCTCTCTCTTCTCTCTCTCTCTCTCTCTCTCTCTCTCTCTCTCTCTCTCTCTCTCTCTCTCTCTCTCTCTCTCTCTCTCTCTCTCTCTCTCTCTCTCTCTCTCTCTCTCTCTCTCTCTCTCTCTCTCTCTCTCTCTCTCTCTCTCTCTCTCTCTCTCTCTCTCTCTCTCTCTCTCTCTCTCTGTGAGTTTGTGTGTGTGTGTGTGTGTGTGTGTGTGTGTGTGTGTGTGTGTGTGTGTGTGTGTGTGTGTGTGTGTGTATGTGTGTGCGTGTGCGTGTGTGTGTATGTGTGTGTGTGTGTGTGTGTGTGTGTGTGTGTGTGTGTGTGTGTGTGTGTGTGTGTGTGTGTGTGTGTGTGTGTGTGTGTGTGTGTGTGTGTGTGTGTGTTTGTGTGTGTGTGTGTGTGTGTGTGTGTGTGTGTGTGTGTGTGTGTGTGTGTGTGTGTGTGTGTGTGTGTGTGTGTGTGTGTGTGTGTGTGTGTGTGTGTGTGTGTGTGTGTGCGTGTGTGTGTGTATGTTTCTTCCTGCTAGGTTGTAGAATGTGTGTCTGGGTATTTTTCTCCGTGTCTGCCCGTCTTTATGACTGTCAATCTGAAGATCTGTCAGCCTCAACGTGTGTGAGCTCAACGGTTTGTCTGTCTACTTATGTGGTGGTCTACTAGTATCATGATTTTGGTTTGTCTGTCTCTCTTTATTTATTTATTTTTTGTTCATCTGTCCTCATAATTATGCAAACAAATCAACATATACAAATGCGTTTACTCACGCCTCCCCCCCCAACAAACACGTTTGTATGGGTACATTCATCTATACTCAATGGAAAACAAGCTGTATATTTTTTATTTTTTATTTCAGCATATGTGTCTAACATTATGATTCTTGCTCTAAGAATTTGTAGTATAGTTCGCTATAGTTAAAAAACTAGACTACAGCTATAAAGACCTTAGCACGTACTTTCTTTGTGTTAAATGGTTCATTTTGGTAGGAAACAGGTGATTTTATTCATATGTAGATAAACCCTATGTTAGGAAGTGAAATAAACTTTTCCAATTAAACCCTGTCTTATCTGGTAGTGATAACCCACTCATAGTCTGAGGATGCGTGTGAACTTTTTCGATTGTAGAAACATTAAGGAATGTATGGGAATATCAGAGAATACGGAACAATTAAAACAAAACGAAAGATAAAAGCAAATGCAAACAAGAGTCGAAGGGACATCACGTAATTTGAGAATACATATGTATGAAATATTACAAAAGATTGAAAAAATACGAAAAGTTACAAAGGAGGCGAAAGAATATCAAAACATTTGATCTCCACAATAGTGTTTATTTTGGAGTTGTTTATGCATTGGCATACTCAAAGTTGGCTTTTGTTTTGTGTGTTTGAAATACTTGCGAAATAAAGAAATAGCATTTTACTAATACATACATACATACATACCCCCCTACACGGGGGGTAGCCAAAAAGAAAAAGGCATAGAAACCACTCCCACCCATTCTATTTCCTATATATTCCACTACTCTCCACCCTCCTCCCTCCCTCTTATCTTGGCACCTCCTGGATGACGGGTCATTCCTGTATCCTGTCCACTGCCCTGGTTCAGAAGCAGTGTCACAAGACACAGCACATCCACAGCAAGGCCGCTTCATAAATTCGGCGAACCCTCCTCTCCATCCCCTCATGCAGAAAAGGAAAAGACGGGAAGAAATCCCTACGGGCTGCGTCAATTTTTTTCTCATACATACTTCCTCACCCCCCCGTTCCCCACCCACTCCCACTCATGCATCACAGCATCATCTATACACAACCCCTCTCCATTCACCCTTATCTTCTGTCCTCTCCCGTCCTTCCTCCACAGACATTCCTCTCTTTTGTAATGCCCCTCTCACCCCATCCATCCATCTCATCCTAGGACGCCCCCTCATATTCACTCCTTCCAACTCTGCTTTCCACACTTCTTTTACTAATCTTTCTTCACTCATTCTCTCCATGTGTCCAAACCATCCTAATACTCTTTCATCAATCCTATCTCCCAACTCCCTTTCCACCCCTGTTCTCCTCCTCACCTCCTCATTTCTCACTCTATCCAGTCCAGTAACCCCTATCATACTTCTCAGACATTTCATCTCAAACACATTCAAACTCCTTTTCTCTTCCTCTCTCATGTTCCATGTTTCTGCCCCGTACAATGCTGTTGGCACAATCACTCCTTCATGTAACCTCCTCTTAGCATTCATTCCCAGATGTCTATTTCTCAATACACTTTTCAATCCACCAAAGCATTTACTCGCTTCTCTCAATCTACATTCTACCTCCACCTCCACTCCTCCCTTTCCTGCCACATTCGCACCCAAGTATCTAAAACGATCCACCTCCTCCAGTCTTTCACCCTTATGCTCACTTCCAGCCTGCTGTCACTCTCTCCCTTTGTACATCTCATGACCTTACTTTTCCCCACATTTATCTTCAATTCCTCCTTTCACACACTTTCTCAAACTCTGTCACTAACTTCCTCAATCCCACCTCTGATCCTGCTACAAGCGCAGTGTCGTCAGCAAACAACAACTGGCTCACCTCCCACTTTTGTCCATTTTCTTTAATTATTCCTAACCCCATCCATGTAAAGATTGAACAGCCAGGGCGACATAACACATCCCTGATGAAGTCCCACCTTTACCTCAAACCATTCACTCTCTCCATTTCTAATCCTAACACAAGCTCTACTACTCTCGTAAAAACTCTTGACTGCCATTAACACCTTTCCTCCCATTCCATATATCTGCAGTACTTCCCACAGTGCCTTCCTGTCTACCCTGTTGCGAGCCTTTTCCAGATCCATAATAGCCCAAAAACCATCCTTACCTTTTCATATAGCTTTCTCACATATCTGCCTTACCACAAAAATCTGATCTACACATCCCCTACCTGTCCTAAACCCACATTGTTCCTCACCAATTAGTCCCTCTCTTCCTCTCCTAATCCTCTCAATCAAGACCCTCCCATAAGCCTTCCCAACTACACTCAACAAGCTGATCCCTCTGTAAGTACTACACTCACACTTGTCCCCCTTTCCCTTGTAAAGCGGAACTATACAGGCACTCCTCCAGTCCTCCGGCACTCTACCCTTTGTTAAACAAACATTAAATAACCTCACCACCTAATCCATAATAACTGTACCTCCTTTCTTCAGACATTCTGCATGGCATCCATCCAGACTAGGTGCCTTACCTGCTCTCATAATCTTAACAGCTGCTTTCACTTCATTCTTTCCTGTTTCTCCTCCATTTTCCTCACTCCTCACTCTCATTTTTTTAGCGCTTCCCACTGCAACTACCTTTCCCTCCCTATCCTCCTTCACATTTATCAACTCCCTAAAATAATCTGCCCACCTTCCTCTCACTGCCTTCTTTTCCATTATCATCTCTCCATCTGCACCTTTTACCTTTTCTTCTCTATTTGATTCGCCTCCTCTTTCTCTTTTAATTTCCTTCTAAAAGATCTTTATTGCTTTCAAAAAAATTTCATACTCATACCCCATTTCACATCTGCTCTCCTGTTTGCTTCCTTTATCTTATGCTTAACTTCCTTTCTCTTTACCTTGTACCTCTCATACGATTCCCTCGTCCTCATTCGTAGCCAATATATGAATGCCTGCTTCTTCTCTTCTACACCTTTCTTTGCTTCCTCATCCCACCACTCACTACCTTTCCCTCTATTTCCTCCCGCCCTCCTTGTTCCACACACCATCTTTGCACACCTTATGACTCCCTCCTTGAACCATCCCCATTCCTCCTCCACTCCTAGTTCTACTCTATCCTTTACTCCCTCCCACTCCTCTTAAAGCTTTTTTCTTATACTCATTCTCCTTTTTTCTCATTTAAGCAATTCACTCTAAATACCTCCCTACCCTTTGCCCTTTTCCACTTTCTCCACCTATTCTTCACTCTAAATTTACCTTCCACCAGAAAATTATCTGATATTCCCCCACTCTCTCCCCTTAGAACATGTACATCCTTAACTCCTCCTACCATACTCCTGGTCACCACTATATAGTCCATTAATGCTCTATCTGCCACCCTTCCATCCACAACCCTCTCCCATGTGTACTTGTGCTTGACTTTCTTCCTAAACACTTCATTTGCTATCATCAACTCTCTTTCAAGACACATCTCCACCATCAAACCTCTACTACGATTTTGACCTGGAACTCCATGCTTCCCAATCACTCCGTCTATCGGTTCATTTCCAACCCTAGCATTAAGGTCTTCCAATACAACTACATTGACATTTCTCCCTAATTCTCTATGCACTCATTTATATCTACCCAAAAAGCCTCCATTTCTTCTACGCTCTTCTCACTACCAGCTCCATACGCACTTACAATAACCCACATCTCCTTTCCCAGCTCCACCTTCATCCACATCAACCTTGACGAAACCTCCTTCCACTCCACTACCCGCTTACTTATCTCTTCATTTACTAGTATAGCCACCCCTTCTCTCCCTCGTCCCCTCTTCACTCCTGAGTACCTCCCAGCTACACTCCCAAACTTACACTCGCCCTTTACGTTTCATTTTAGCTTTACTCAAAGCCAGCACATCCATCTTTCTTCTCACAAACATACTGCCTATATCTTCCCTTTTACTCGCACCTGTACCACATCCACGCACATTAAAAGACCCAGACCTGAGGGTACTGATTGGAAAACTCCCAGGCCCTCTTATGCCTTTACTTATTCTTTTAGGAATGTCCCCTTTTGGGGCTATAGGTTGTAGGACTCCTAATCCCACCCCCCGTCCGTTTTTTGTCGCCTTTTACGACTCAAGTGGAAACACTTGGTAGTATACTGCATTCTCTTCCCTCACCACAGGGTCGGCAAAAAAAGGAAATGAATATTCAGAGAAATAGTACAGGACAGTAACAAGGGGTTGGGGGACAGCATAAGGGAGAGATAATCGTAGTATAAAAGTGTTATAATTTCTCTATGAACAGAGTTTTCCTCTATCACAGACAAAATTATGTGTGGCTCTGGTCCGTAGGGGCGCGCCACATAGACCCTAAAATATCAACTGCATGCTACTTTAACACAAAAATATGCAGCCAATACCCCAGACGGGGATTTTATTAGTGACATTAGAAAAAGAAAATAAACATAGAATTATGAAAACAATATATATATTTTTTTCGAATGTTAGACAAATTCTAAAGACTTTCTTTCAGCATTTGGTCGTACTAATAAGAGTAGTAGTATTGGTGGTAGTAGTTGTAGTAGAAATCGTAGTAGTAGTAGTAGTAGTAGTAGTAGTAGTAGTAGTAGTAGTAGTAGTAGTAGTAGTAGTAGTAGTAGTGGTGGTGGTGGTAGTAGTAGTAGTAGTAGTATCTTAAAATCCTTATCCTTATCCAATTTCTCTTCTACATCTCTCCTTTTTCCCTATCTCTCTCTCCCTTCGCATCCTCTCCCCTTCCATCTATCTGCCTTCCGCCTCACTCGACCTCTCTCCCCTTACACACACACACTCTCTCTCTCTCTCTCTCTCTCTCTCTCTCTCTCTCTCTCTCTCTCTCTCTCTCTCTCTCTCTCTCTCTCTCTCTCTTTCTCTCTCTCTCTCTCCCCCTCTCTCTCTCTGTCTGACTCTCTCTCCCTTTCTTTCTTCATCTGTCTCTTTCTCCCACTCTCTTTCTCCTTCTCTCGCCTCCACTTTCTCTTCTTTTACTTCTCTCATCCTTATTATTTCTCCCTCAAAATCCTCCCCTCTATCTCTCTGTCTCTGACAATCCCTCTCTATCTGTCTGTAAGTCTGTCTGTCTGTCTGTCTCACCCTATCTCTTTCTTTATCTCTCTCTATATCTAGCTATCTATCTACCTATCTATCTACCCATCTATCTACCTATCTATCTACCTATCTATCTACCTATCTATCTACCTATCTATCTACCTATCTATCTACCTATCTATCTATCTACTTGTCTATCTATCAATCTATCTATCTATCTATCTATCTCTCCCTTTCTCTCTCCCTCACGCTGTCTCTTACTTTCTCATCCCCTCCTGTTACCCACCTGTTCCTCCTCTTACTTTCTCATCCTCTCCTATTACCCATCTCCTCCTTCGCTTCACTTCCTTTAGCATTTCTCTCCTCCTGCTCCCTCCAAATCTATATTCATCTTACGTAACTACCATCGAATCTCACGCCCTGACTTTTTTTCCATAGCTGCCCCTCACATTATATATGCGCAATTGCATTCGCGGGTACCCCTACCTCTTTCACCCCTCTTTTCCAAATGCTCTCTCTCTCTCTCTCTCTCTCTCTCTCTCTCTCTCTCTCTCTCTCTCTCTCTCTCTCTATATATATATATATATATATATATATATACATATATCTCTATCCTACGTTTTTCTCAGACCTGCATGAGTTCTCTCAGACAAACACGAGGGGAAATTGTGATATATCATGTGAGAACTGGGTACTGGCAAGCCAGAGGACGAACAGAAAATGTCGGAAGGAATTAAATTACCACAGAGGCTGGCACAGGTGGGGACTGGTGAGTCTAGCATTATCCATTTAAGTCACCCAAGGACTAGGAGTCCCACCCGAGATGGTCGGCAAAACATGCTGCGTTTGTGCATCTGCACAGCAAAATTGCAGGCAATGCGCATGCGTCAAAAGTGGAAGAAAATGCACAAACTGCAGAAGAGGAGGGGAATGCAGAAATCAAGGGAAGCAACAACCGCCAGAGGTGGGGAGTGGTCAACTGGGAGAAGATGTGGAGAATGTGGAGGATGCGATGGGATGGAGATGAACGTGGGGTGGTCTTGTGAGTGAAAGAGATTCAGATGATGGAAATGATCCTATGAACTTGAGGCAGGAGGACGAAACCCCACGTCATCAAGAGCAGCAGGGTGGGAGAGGGGAAGGCAGATTCTGGCAGACGTGGCAGCAGCCCAGGGTTAAGGAGTGGCTGGACGACCCCTACAACAAGATTCTTACCTTCTCCCCAGGAAACCTCTTCACCCCGCCTAAATACAAAGCAACCAAACGCCTAGTAGAGGAAATTACCCATTCATTAAGAGCACATATAAACTCATCTCCCTACGCCCCGATGGTACTAAAAACAATAGCTATCCTTCCACACTTTACATATCAGAGGACCCACAGAAAATCTAAGCACTCGGAAAATCTCCAAACATTGCAACGGAGGATGGGACGGTGGGAAAAGGGAGAAGTGGAGCAACTGTTGATGGAAGCACAGACCATCCAAGATGGACTCAACAAGGGCATCAACAGAAGGAAAAGTCCAAAAGACAAAGCCAAGGATTTTGCAGACAAGATGAGGCAGGGAAAGGTTGCGGCTGCTATGAGGTCGCTCGCAGGGGAGAATGAAGATCCTGGAGTTCTACCCCTAAACGAGGAAACGTTAAAGATCCCGAAAGAAAAATATCCAAAAGCAAGACCAACAAACCTGGACTCTAAATTCAATGGTGACTACCTCCCACCCCACGAGGTAGTCTTTGACAGCATCACAAGAGAAAGGATCTGGAACCTTGCTCTACACAACCAGGGGACGGCGGAACCATCGGGATTAGATGCGTCTGGGTGAAAATGTCTTCTCAGTACCAGCCTATTTGGAACGGCAGCGGGGGGGACTGCAGGAGGCCATCGCTGGAGGCACACACAGCGTTCAGACTTATCCCGCTGAATAAGAAGCCTGGCTGCCATCCGATTGGTATAGGCGAGGTGTTGAGAATAATAATAGGAAAACCCATCATGGAAGTCTAGAAGGACGAGGAGCGAGAAGCGGCTGGCAACCTGCTGGTGTGCGCAGAGTAACAGGCGGGTTTCGAGGCAGTAGTCCACGCCATGAGGAAGATATTGAAGGAACCAGACTGCGAAACAGTTCTATTAGTCGATGCATCAAACGCATTCAACAACTCAAATAGAGAGGCTGCTATACACAACATCAAAATCAAGTGCCCAGTATTGGCCAAGTACGTGGAGAACACATACAGAGAACCTGCAAAGCTATTTGTTACCAACAGGATTGAGAAAAAGAGACGAAAGTGGAGATCATCAAATCCACGAAAGGCATCACTCAGGGAAACCCGGTGGCCATGGCAATGTACGCGCTTGGTCTTATGCACCTGCAGCAGAGGATACAGTATGAGGACACCAGGGTCAAACAGGTAGCATATGCAGATGATCTCACGGAGGCAGGAAAAGTAGCTGACTTAAAAAAGTGGTGGGATCTGGTGTTGGCACACGGCCCGGACTTGGGTTACATCCTGAATGCAAAGAAGTCTGTCCTCATAGTGAAGCCAGAGTACTTTGACAATACCAAAATCCTCTTTGAGAATAGTGAAGCAAAGGTAACAAAAGAGGGGGAAAGACATCTCGGTGCAGTGATCGGCTCAGAATCCTTTAAAAAGCAATATGTTGAAAAGAAAGTTAACGAATGGGTGCCGAAAGTTAGGGTTCTAGCCAATTTTGCAAAGACCGAACCGCAGGCGGCATATGCCGCATTCATATATGGTGTTAAACATAAGTGGAACTACATATTAAGAACGGTACCGAACATCAACGACCTACCAAGACCCCTTGAAGAAACCATCAGAAACAAGCTAATACCTGCCATCACCAACGGACGGACAATAAACAAAGAGGAAAGAAAATTTATTGAACTTCCACCTAGAATGGGAGGGCTAGGTATCTCCAACCCGCTAAACCTTGCCAA
>NC_134802.1:37506722-37509222 GCF_046742065.1 Oratosquilla oratoria
ACCAGGGCTCATTCACTCCTATAACCTTTACGACTTCAGGTGGGATGGGTCCTAGAGCAAAGGCATTCTACGCTCAGCTGGCTGAGGTGATGGCTGAAAAGAAACAACAACCAAAAATCAACATTTTTTCATGGATGAGATGTAGACTGTCATTCTCACTCCTAAGATCAGCCCTCTTGTGCCTGAGAGGTACCAGGTCCCCACCGCCCAAATCAACACATATACAAAACCTGGATTTTGAGCAGACGGTGGTTGACAGTAGAATAAATGAACTTTTGTATTAGGCATTATTAAAAATAAATAAATAAATAAACAAATGAAAGGGTCGTCGACCACAGTCATTGGCGGGAGAGGGGCCAATGAACTGTGTCTGTGGAAGACAGACCCTGCTGCTTCCACCACACAGTTCCAATAGGATGGAGGTCGTAGTAAAAAAAAAAGAAAGAAAGAAAAAAAAAAGTAGTAGTAGTAGTAGTAGTAGTAGTAGTAGTAGTAGTAGTAGTAGTAGTAGTAGTAGTAGTAGTAGTAGTAGTAGTAGTAGTAGTAGTAGTAGTAGTAGTAGTAGTAGTAGTAGTAGTAGTAGTAGTAGTAGTAGTAGTAGTAGTAGTAGTAGTAGTAACTATTGAGGCATCTCATTCCTGGAACGAGTATAAGAAGATCAGGATGTAAGAAGAGCCTATGCAGAATGTAGATCAGGGCTCATTCATTCCTACAACCTTTACTACTTCAGGTGGAATGGGTCCTAGAGCAAAGGCATTCTACGCTCGGCTGGCCGAGGTGATGGCTGAAAAGAAACAACAACCAAAAAGTAGTATTGTTTCATGGATGAGATGTAGACTGTCATTCTCACTCCTAAGATCAGCCCTCCTATGCCTGAGAGGTACCAGGTCCCCACCGCCCAAATCAGCACATATACAGAACCTATATTTTGAGCAGACGGTGGTTGACAGTAGGTATTATTAATAAAGAATAAATAGATAAATAAAAGGGTCGTCGACCACAGTCATTGGCAGGAGATGGGCCAATGAACTGTGTCTGTGGGAGACAGAGCCTGCTACTTCTCCCGCACAGCTCCACGAGGATGGAGGTCGTATTATATATATACATATATATATATATATATATATATATATATATATATATATATATATATATATATATATAAAAGTAGTAGTAGTAGCAGTACTACTACTACTACTACTACTACTACTACTACTACTACTACTACTACTACTACTACTACTACTACTACTACTAGTAGTAGTAGTAGTAGTAGTAGTAGTAGTAGTAGTAGTAGTAGCAGTAGTGATAGTATCAAAAGTAGTAGTAATAATAGTTATATTACTAGTAAAGGATATTCAGGCACTTCTCTATCGTACTAGCTGACCAGACAACAGTTACATTGATCTTGCATATCAGTTACATTGAACATGAGAATGGGAAATCCATGTATAGTGGTTACGTTCATTCTATTGTGACGTAGCTTTAACCTACAAAATCTACACGAACATGCACACGCACGCACACACACACACACACACACACACACACACACACACACACACACACACACACACACACACACACACACACACACACACACACACACACACACACACACACACACACACACACACACACACACACACACACACACACACACACACACACACACACACACACACACACACACACACACACACACACACACACACACACACACACACACACACACACACACACACACACACACACACACATATCAACTGAATATTCAACAAAAAGAGGGATCCTTTAAACTGACAATATGTATATATATATATATATATATATATATGTATATATATATGTATGCATATATATATATATGTATATATATATATATGTATGCATTTATATATATATATATATATATATATATATATATATACTGTATATGGCACCATACGAACCAAAATTACATTACGCCTTTCTTACGAAAGGTGTGACGGCTATGGAGACGAATAAAATCGCCTGGCGGCAGATGGTATTAAAAACGAAGATATCACTCGAGGGAGACTATATCATGGTGGTTTCGTGAATTCGAAAAGATTCACTAACGGCAGTTCATATACATGGAGCAGTACCAGCCGGAATAGAAGGAATGTAATTTTATTTCAGACACACATGCGAAAAACATAACAGTTAGCGAGAGGGAGTCTGACTTCTAGCAAGCGAGTTAGCAACGAGTTAGGAACGAGTTGAAATTGTTTCAAAAAAGACTCGTATAGCTTTGCAAGCACGTCGTGCAAATGCTTACCGCCTCCTGGTCCTGTGGCAGAGCTTATCAATTTCATTCAAACTAACTTCATTTGACTCTGTTTTTTTCAATCAGAGAGTATTAGAACATTTGGATACAAATATGTATATATTTTTTATATGTTTATTTATTTATTATTATTATTATTATTATTTTAGTCGGCGACTGGACAGAAAGACAATAAAAACAAACAGCCTCACC
>NC_134802.1:37514222-37516722 GCF_046742065.1 Oratosquilla oratoria
TCCCCTCCTCCCTTCCTCCCTTCCTCCATTCTTTCCTTCCTCCCTTCCTCCCTTCCTCCCATCCTCCTTTCCTCCCTTCTTCCCTTCCTCCCTTCCTCCCTTCCTCCCTTCCTCCCTTCCTCCCTTCCTCCCTTCCTCCCTTCCTCCCTTCCTCCCTTCCTCCCTTCCTCCCTTCCACCCTTCCTCCCTTCCTCCCTTCCTCCCTTCCTCCCTTCCTCCCTTCCTCCCTTCCTCCCTTCCTCCCTTCCTCCCTTCCTCCCTTCCTCCCTTCCTCCCTTCCTCCCTTCCTCTCTTCCTCCCTTCCTCCCTTCCTCCCTTCCTCCCTTCCTCCCTTCCTCCCTTCCTCCCTTCCTCCCTTCCTCCCTTCCTCCCTTCCTCCCTTCCTCCCTTCCTCCCTACCTGCCTTCCTCCCTTCCTCCCTTCCTCTCCTCCTCCTTCTCTCCTTATCCACAGGTCACCTTCGGGCAGACTTTTGCACTTTTATGTGTTAATCTTCTTTGATCTTCCACAAACTCTTACTAAGATTTGGACAAGCAAGTGCTACGTATTAGCACTTATTATTATTGTTATTATTATTATTATTATTATTATTATTATTATTATCATTATTATTATTATTATTATTATTATTATTATTATTATTATTATTATTATTATTATTATTATTATTATTATTATTATTATTATTATTATTATTATTATTATTATTATTATTATTATTATTATTATTATTATTATTATTATTATTATTATTATTATTATTATTATTATTATTATTATTATTATTATTATTATTAGTATTAGTATTATTATTATTATTATTATTATTATTATTATTATTATTATTATTATTATTATTATTATTATTATTATTATTATTATTATCATTATTATGATTATTATTATTATTATTATTATTATTATTATTATTATTATTATTATTATTATTATTATTATTATTATTATTATTATTATTATTATTATTATTATTATTATTATTATTATTATTATTATTTTTATTATTATTATTATTATTATTATTATTATTATTATTATTATTATTATTATTATTATTATTATTATTATTATTATTATTATTATTATTATTATTATTACTATCCTTATCATTATCCTTATTATTATGATTATTATCAATATTATTATCATCATTTTCTTTTTCCTTTTTGCCGAAACAAAGTGATTTTCTGTCTTTAGAAATAAGTTATGATGTGAAAAGAATTATATGTTTTCTAAATCTTCTTGAATTTAGCAATATATCTTAAAGATATTTTTCAATATGTTGTTGAAGAGCTTTATTATGTTGAAAGCATCCTTCGACCAATAAGTGTTTGTTATAAAAATCATATATGTTGAATCTTCGTTATCTTGCTGGAATTGAAGTCTAAATTTACTTGCGTCATCTACCTATTGTAGAATTTTCCTTTTCACATTTTTCTATTCTGTTAGCTATCACCTATAACAGTCTCTTCTCTCATAAGACCTCTTCTACTTATAGTTCCTTCTTTCATAATACCTTTTAATTCTTTAGGCCTTCCTTTCTATCTGACCTTACCTTCTCTGTTGTCCTTCCCGTGACAAGAGACCTTATCTTTTTATATCTTAGAATATATCTTTTATCATTCTATTCCCTCGATAGATATTTCCTCTTTCATAGACATTTTTAATTCCATAAATACTCCCTATTACCAGTTCTTCTTTTCCATAAGCTTTATCTTCCAATAACCTTCCCCTCTTTTTTTCCTTACCGTTAAATACCTTATATTACTCGGAATTTTCATTCCCAAAGAAGATTACCATTCGTAAGGTCTGCATGCTAAATACAATTCCTTTTTCCATTGCCTTCATCTTTTCGTAAGATTCTCTATATTCTCCTCCACCTACACGCGGCCTGGAAACCCTGGAAACTCATTCTTTCCTAAAGGAAAAAAAAATGCATTTATCATTGCGAGGCCATTATATTATATTCTGCATTTTTGCAAGCATTTCCCACTTAAATGCGCACGCATGCTCTTAGCAGAAGGCATCTAAACACATAGGATAAGAGCAATGCTTGTGGTGTCCAGTGCGTATGTGTATATATGTGTGATTCACCATGGTCTTGGATCACGTGTTGGACTCGTGATCGACAGCTATTTCCCTCCCGGAAGAGAGCTCAGAGCTCATATATGACCGATCTGTGGGTAATATTGTGATCTTTCACATGCACACACACCCAATTCCCCTCCCACAAGAGTTGAAGTACCGACTCACAGCGCATAGATACTGAAATTGTTTCAGCCCTGGGCAGGATTCGAACCCAAACCACCGTAGTGGCGGCCGCGAAGGCTATCACTGCGCCGTCAAGTCGTAGTGTGTGTGTGTGTGTGTGTGTGAGTGTGTGTGTGTGTGTGTGTGTGTGTGTATTTGTGTGTGTGTGTGCGTGTTTGTGTGTGTGTTTGTGTGTGTGTGTGTGTGTGTGTGTGTGTGTGTATTTGTGTGT
>NC_134802.1:37534222-37539222 GCF_046742065.1 Oratosquilla oratoria
ATCCTCCTAGTTCTCCTCCTTTCATTCTTCCTTCTTCTTCATTTCCTTTTCTTGCTCACAACCATTTTCTTTCTTTTCACTCTTTCCACCCCTTTCCAATATTCTTCTCTTTCTTATTCTCTTCATCTCTTCTCTTTCTTATTCTCTTCATCTTTCCTCATTTTTATCTTCCTCTTTTTTACTTTCCTGCATAATCCCCTATTACTCCTCCCTTCCCTTTACCTTCTCTTCTTCCTCCTTTTCCTCTTCATTCTTCCCTACCCACTTCTTCCTTTCTTCCTTCCTTTTCCCCACTTCCTTCTCCCTCTCTCTCATCTATTTCTCTTACCTCACTTCTACGTCTGTTCTCTATCCAAGATCAATCTTTCTATCTCAACCCTTCCCACCAACGCGAGACTCAAGGGGTATATCTCTTTCTTGGTCTTCATCCTCCTCCATTTTCCATCTCTCGTTCCCTTTTTTCCCCCATTCCCTCCTTCCATGTCCTCTTGCCAGCCCGAATGTAAACACGACTTGACCCAGTCTCCCCTTCTACACGATGAGAATAACACATGATTTTTATTCTTGTTAACGTTTGATGATTTTGATTCAAATTTGTTCAAAACCTCAGTGGAATAAGATGACTGGAGTTAGATAGAAATCTGTGTATAGAGGGTATTACTGCTGAATGTGAAATACGTAAAAACCTGAACGGATAAATAAGTGAGGAATAACACATGATTTTTATTCTTGTTAACGTTTGATGATTTTGATTCAAATTTGTTCAAAACCTCAGTGGAATAAGATGGCTGGAGTTAGATAGAATTCTATGTATAGAGGGTATTACTGCTGAATATGAAATACTTAAAAACCTGAACGGATAAATTAGTGAGAAATAACACATAATTCTTATTCTTGTTAACGTTTGATGATTTTGATTCAAATTTGTTCAAAACCTCAGTGGAATAAGATGGCTGGAGTTAGAATTCTATGTATAGAGGGTATTACTGCTGAATGTGAAATACGTAAAAACCTGAACGGATAAATAAGTGAGGAATAACAAATGATTTTTATTCTTGTTAACGTTTGATGATTTTGATTCAAATTTGTTCAAAACCTCAGTGGAATAAGATGGCTGGAGTTAGATAGAATTCTATGTATAGAAGGTATTACTGCTGAATATGAAATACTTAAAAACCTGAACGGATGAATAAGTGAGGAATAACACATGATTTTTATTCTTGTTAACGTTTGATGATTTTGATTCAAATTTGTTCAAAACCTCAGTGGAATAAGATGGCTGGAGTTAGATAGAATTCTATGTATAGAAGGTATTACTGCTGAATATGAAATACTTAAAAACCTGAACGGATGAATAAGTGAGGAAGAACACACGATTTTTATTCTTGTTAACGTTTGATGATTTTGATTCAAATTTGTTCAAAACCTCAGTGGAATAAGATGGCTGGAGTTAGATAGAATTCTATGTATAGAGGGTATTACTGCTGAATATGAAATACTTAAAAACCTGAACGGATAAATAAGTGAGGAATAACACATGATTTTTATTCTTGTTAACGTTTGATGATTTTGATTCAAATTTGTTCAAAACCTCAGTGAAATAAGATGGCTGGGGTTAGAATTCTATTTATAGAGGGTATTACTACTGAATATGAAATACTTAAAAACCTGAACGGATAAATTAGTGAGGAATAACACATGATTTTTATTCTTGTTAACGTTTGATGATTTTGATTCAAATTTGTTCAAAACCTCAGTAGAATAAGATGGCTGGAGCTAGAATTCTATATATAGAGGGTATTACTGCTGAATATGAAAGACTTAAAAACCTGAACGGATGAATAAGTGAGGAATAACACATGATTTTTGTTCTTGTTAACGTTTGATGATTTTGATTCAAATTTGTTCAAAACCTCAGTGGAATAAGATGGCTGGAGTTAGAATTCTATATATAGAGGGTATTACTGCTGAATGTTAAATACGTAAAAACCTGAACGGATAAATAAGTGAGGAAGAACACACGATTTTTATTCTTGTTAACGTTTGATGATTTTGATTCAAATTTGTTCAAAACCTCAGTGGAACAAAGATGGCTGGAGTTAGATAGAATTCTATGTATAGAGGGTATTACTGCTGAATATGAAATACGTAAAAACCTGAACGGATAAATAAGCAAGTGAATTATCAAATTAAAAGTAATTATGAAAATAGATACGTATAAACAAACAAATGTAAAGAAATTGAGTTATAGAAATGAGTAAATGAATTAGCTAATTGATTAATTAATAAATAAAATCATGATAAGTAACCAAATTAATTCAAACATAAACATATAAGAATACAAATAGAAGACCAATAAATTGACAACTAAAATCATAGATATATTTTCAGATGCAAAAATTAAACAATGAATTGATAAATATAATGTACATAGACAAATGAATATATAGATACACAGATTACTGAATGCATGTGAAAATTAAAGAAATTTAACTATATATAAAAAACTCAAGAAAATAGGAATAATGTTTGGATGTTAGTTGAAAAAGTTAGAAATATATATAAAAAATGTATTATGATTGCTTATGTGAAACATCCGTTTCTGTCAATTTTAGAGTAAAGTTATTCGCTATTATTCTGTTGTCACTGTTTTTTTTTTCAACAAGTTTGAAATTTCAATTATATATGTAAATGTGTAATTTTTAGTAATAATGACGCAAGGGCTATTACACTGGGGAACACTAATTTTGTTGCATTTAAAAAAATACTTTTCTATAGTCAACTTGAGTGTGCTGATTTCAAATCTGAAGTCGGGTTTTGTCTGCAAGCTACAGATTTTATGCAATTTGAAATTTTTATTTATTTTTTAAATTTTCGTTATTATAGGAAATTGCAATATCAGCCACAATTCTTTTGTTCACTTGAATCTTAAAACAGTATGAAAGCCATTTCTGTACATTTATTAAGGCAAAAGAAACAGAACATTAACAGAACATCTATCCCAAAGTTAGATTAGCATCCTTCAGAACATCACCACAGCTGATGGAAGCTTATCAATTTCTTTGTGTATTTTTTTCAGGCAGGAATTTGCGTTTGTAACTTTTGCGTTTGTACATTTCATCTGGGCAATTTCGTTTAATGCTCCAGCAGTAGTCAGCCATCATACTTTTGTCCCAGCGCCCTTGGTAGCGTTCTTCCATGATCTTTAGGTCTTGGTGGAATCGTTCTCCTTGTTCGTCACTCACAGCCCCCAGGTTGTCAGGGAACTGATCAAGGTGGCTGTTCAAAAAATGAAGCTTGATGCTCATGTTGCACCCGAGATCACGAAAAGCGAGGAGCATTCTGTTCACAAGTTCACTGTAGTTCTCCGCCTTATTGTTTCCAAGGAAGTTCTGAACGACTGCCACAAAGGATAACCATGCTGCAACAAACTGATCATCACGAATTAGGGTTCGAATCTGTGGGCCATCAAACACGCCTGCTTTGATCTTCTCAAATGATAACCCTGGTAAAGCTGTGATGATGTGTTGGAAACATTCACCTTCGGTTTCCAGTGCCTTGACAAATTGTTTCATCAAACCTAATTTGATGTGAAGAGGAGGAAAGATGATCTTATCTCTGTTTACAATTGGGTCTTGTATGATATTTGGCATGCCTGCTTCAAGGGTGTCACGAATAGGCCAGTCCTTCTGGACCCAATGTCTGTCTCGTGCTCGGCTGTCCCACATACAGAGGAAACATGGAAACTTGGTGAAACCTTTCTGTTGTCCAAGAAGAAAGTTGACCATCTTTAAGTCTACACAAATTATCCAATTGTGCTCATGATACTTTAATAAGTCCATGACCATTCTCATATCATCATAGTCTTCCCGCAAATGCACTGAGTGACCGACAGGTACTGCTCCATAAACATTGCCATTATGTAAAAGAACACGCTTTAGACTGCGTTTTGAACTGTCTAAAAAGAGTCTCCATTCAGCAGGACTATAGTAAGGTACACTCAGTTCTTTGAGAAGCCCTGGGATGTCATGGCAGTAAACAAACTGTCTGTCTTTTGAAAAGAAGGTCACAAAAAGCTGGTCACGCTTTCTGAAATATGATACTTTAACAGAGTGATCAACAAGATTTCTGCCTTGTAATCTTGATGCCAAAAGCTCTGCTGCTTTCTTTGAAAGACCTAAATCCCGCACTAAATCATTCAGTTCAGCCTGGGGAAGAGGCTTAGGGACGGGGAAAGGTTCAGTGTCTGAAGAACAGTCCTCCGATTGTGAACACTTTTCTGACAATTCACTGTCACAACTGTCTTGCTGGCTTGTATCATGTCCAATGTCTTTATCGTCCAATGAAGGCAAGCCTTTGAAAACTGGAACAGGTACTTCTTCAGAGTGCGGAACAGGCCGAATAGCTGAGGGAATGTTCGGATACGTAATCTTATGTCGGTTTTTCTTCCCAACACCCGTTGTGTTTACCATGCAGAAATAACAGTCAGTTACATGGTTGGTGGGTTCGCGCCAAATCATTGGAACTCCAAAAGGCAGACCTTTGCGTTTTCCTTTGGTCCAGTCTCGAAGCATTTCCTCACAATTGTGGCACACAACATGAGGAGCCCATTGCTTGTCTTGATCACCAAGATGAACTTCAAAATATGCCTTGTAGGCACGCTTGACGAACGAGGATATGTTACGTCTCTGACGATTGAGTGTGTAGCATCCACATATGTAGCAGAAGGCATCAGGCTTGTTTCTGCAATGATGTCTCATTCTGGAAGCCATGTTTGAACTGAAACAAAAGAAGAATGATCAAAATATTAGAAGCTATCTATATATATGGACGTTAAAATGCTTATACATGGTTTACGCAAGTTCACATATGTACAATTTCATTAACCTCAAATTGCATACAAACTAGAGCTTGTAGAGAAAAACTAATTTCAGATTTGAAATCAGCGCCTAAAACTCTTTCAAAATCCGTTAAAATATCCAATGCAACTCAGTTACTGA
>NC_134802.1:37549222-37564222 GCF_046742065.1 Oratosquilla oratoria
AAAAAAAAAGGCATAAGAGCTACAATGGAGTGAATGAGTAAGCAATTATGAATATAAGGCTTTATTTAAGTCTAGCGTTGAAATGGACTATGGGGAAATATGCCAAGTGGAGAGGAATTATGAAATATACATAAAGAACAATATTAAAGGAAAGAAGTGAAGAGACTGAGAGGCGTTCTAATAATAGAATATACGAGGAAACCAAATAGAAGAGGATGAACTCTTTGGAAAGATATGTCAATCTGAAGAGAATGGCATAAAGCATGCACACACACATACGCACGCACGGACACACACGCGCACACACACACACACACACACACACACACACACACACACACACACACACACACACACACACACACACACACACACACACACACACACACACACACACACACACACACACACACACACACACACACACACACACACACACACACACACACAGTGTGGCGAGTTGGTAGAGCGCTGGACTGGGAAGTACGGTGTTGCTCGCAGTACACAGTTCGAACCCTGCCCAGGGCCGAAATTATTTCGGTATCGCTGTGCTTCGGGTCGTTACTCTGACTCTCGTGGGCGGGGAGTTGTGTGTGTGTGTGTGTGTGTGTGAGAAAGGTCATAGCATTACCCATAGATCGGTCATACGAGCTCTCTTCTGGGAGGGAAATAGCTGTCGATCACGAGTCCAACACGTGATCCAAAGACCAAGGTGAATACCAAGGTGAATACACACACACACACACACACACACACACACACACACACACACACACACACACACACACACACACACACACACACACGCACACACACACACACACACACACACACACACACACACACACACACACACACACACACACACACACACACACACACACACACACACACACACACACACACACACACATATATATATATATATATATATATATATATATATATATGTATGTATGTATGTATATTATATATATATGTATGTATGTATGTATATTATATATATAAATATATATGTATATATATATATATATATATATATATATATCAATTCAGCCATCCTGAGTCCACTGCTGAACAAAGACCTTCATAGCATTATTTTGGTTTTACTATTATTCATTTTTGAAACTACTTTGAGACTTTCTTTGTTCAGATCATTCAATATATCTTTTAAGTCTTCTGCTCTTTCTAAAATAACAATGTCATCCGAAAATCTTAGATGGTTCAAATCTTCGCCATTAATCTTCAAACCTTTCTCTTCCCAACTCAACCTTCTGAAAATCTCTCCCAAACTGGCTATAAATAATTTGGATGAAATGGTATCGCCTTGTCATGCTCCTTTCTCGATCGATCATGATCTTTTCTGTATCTTTATGTAGTCGAATTATATATAGCGGTACCTTTCACATATACCTTTCTAAAACTTTTAAGATCTGTTCGTTTGTACCCTGCTTGCGTAACGTGTTTAGTATTGCAATTTGTTTTACCAAATTAAAGGCATTCTCATAATCTACAAAAGCTAAACAGAGAAGTATATCGTATTCTGTCGTTTTTTCGATTAGTTGGTTCATCGCCTGCAGATGGTCTAAAGTCGAATATCCGCTCCTAAAGTCTGCCTGTTGTTGTTGTTGTTGTCGTTCCCTAGACTGTCTGTCCGAGCAGTCCCGTCTCCCCAAGGAAGGCCACAGCCGAAACTGGGTTTTCCCACAAATCCTTTATAGAGTGTATGTTGTGTTGTTTGCGTGCATGATTGTGTATAATGCAGTCTTCCATTATGTGTTGTATGGTAGGGGTGAAGTGTTACATCCTGGGCAGCTGTTCACAACGCGGTCATCCAGCCTCTTCTGGTAGCTTAGAGGTGCTGGGTGGTGACCGCATCGCAGTCTGGCCAAGTGGACTCTGTCCTTTCGTGGGAGAGAGGATTCAGAAGGGTGGATATCAGGGGGTCTGGCATGCAGCAGTGTGTTGTCTTTCAGTGTGTTAATGGAGCGGTGAGTGATATGATTATGAATATGTTTCCGGAGGCTGGTATTTGGTGGTTGTGGAGGAAGAGAAGAGAGTATCTGTGCGTAATAAAGGTCTTTGGGTGTAGTTTTAATGTTTCTTGGTGTGTGTGGGTGTTCTGCTATGTAGTGTAGCGGGTGTGATGTGTTTGTGGTGGCTGCAGCAAGTGTTTGTGTGCCTCTCATGTCGAGGTGGTCCTTGAATTTGAGGACTTTTGTTTCATGGTGTAAATGGTCTGTAGGTGATGTATTTGTGCAGCCTGTAATTGTTTTTAGGGCTTTGTTTTGTATGATTTGAAGGGTGTTGTGGTGTGTCTCACTGAGATTAGGAGCCCATGCAGGACTCGCATAATTCATCACTGAGCGTATGCATTGTTTGTATATTGTTATATTAGTTTCTTTGTTTTGTCCAAATGTTGTTCCTGTGATTGACTTAAGTGCGTTAAGTCTAGGTGTGCATTTGTTTTTTATGTTTGTGAGGTGTTGTTTGAAAGACATGGATGTATCGTATGTTACACCAAGAATTTTGGGTGTGTTTGTGTGTGGTATTAGAGTGTTGTTGATGTAGAGATGAGGTATGTATTTGTGTTCTTTTGTCCAGTTGGTGAGAAGTGTTGCTGTAGATTTGGTTGGAGCTATTTTGAGTCTGTTTGTGATGAACCATGTGTTGAGTGTGTCAAGGTAAGGCTGGATTATTTCTGCAGCTTTGTCTGTGTTACGATGTGTGCATGTGATTGTTATGTCGTCTGCGTAGGAAGAGATTTGTATTTCTGAGGTGTCTGGCGTGGGTAAGTCATGCATGTATAGATTAAATAATGTGGGGGATAGAACTGAGCCCTGTGGTACTCCGTTCTTAATGTTTCTGATGTGCGATGATTGGCCATTATATGACACATGAGCATTCCTGCCTGCCAGATAATTGGCCAGCCATCTTTTGGTGTTATTGTGCATGTCTGTGTTATATATTTTATTTGTTAGGTTGTGGCGGGGGATAGCATCAAAAGCTTTACTAATGTCCAATGTTATAAGAAGTGTTCTGTGGTGGGGCCTATCTGAATTAATGCCATAAAAAATTATTTGTGTGAGGTTTGTCAGAAGAGTGTTTGTGGAGTGTAGTGGCCTAAAGCCGTGTTGTGAGTCAGCAAGGGGAATATATGGTGTGACAAGTTCTCTGTTCTCTCGGTTGGTTTCCATCTAAAACTTGACTTAGTCTATTTATAAGGATCTTGGAGAATACTTTATATACATTTGATAGCAAGCCAATTGGTTGATAGTTACTAAGGTCCTTCTGGTCTCCTTTTTTGTGAAGCAAAATCACTATAGCATTGCACCATGATTTAGGAACGCTTTTTTTGACGTAAGCACAGGGTGTACAACTGAGTCAACCTAATATGTATTTCTTTCCCTACGTCTTTCAAGAGATCTAATGGTAAACCATCTTTCCCAGGTGCTTTTCCTGGTTTCATATTTTTTAGAGCAAATTTACTTCCTTTGTAATATCTGGTACACTAAAAACGTCTACAGATGAATTTACTGATTCAGCTACGGTCTTCGATGAGTAAAGCTCTTGGTAAAATTCTTCTACTCTTTTTTATAATTCTGTATCTACATTTAATGATTTCTACTTTCCTATCTTTCAAGCATATCATTTGCTGTCTTAATAAAGCATGTCTGTGCTCGGTCCCTTTAATAATTTTACCTTTCCGAATAGTTTCCGTCATTTCATTTTTTTTTTCTCTGATCTCTGCCTTTTGTTGATTAACTTATTTAGTTCTACTCTTTCTATTTCGTTTCTCCTACTTTTAATCTGCATGGTGCTCCTCCTTTTAATTAGGTAATTTTTAGCTTTGGAGTATTTGTTTTCTCTAATAATTTTTGTACTTCCTATTTTCTGTGCCGATTCCCTAATGATATTCAAATTCATATCTTCGACGGTGTTCTCGTTACTTTTTAGAGCTTCGAATCTATTTTCAATTTCTAATTTAAAATTCTTATTATTATCCTTAATCTCTGCGAGGATGATTTTCTTTTTTAAAACTAGTTTATTTCTCTCGGCTCTGAAATTGAATTTAGCTGTGCAACCTACCTTTCTATGGTCAACCTATGTTGACTTTATCTATCATCATAACATTGCCAACTCTCTTGCAGTCATCTCCTGATATGAGGTCTACTTCGTTCTTTGTTGTTCCATGTGAAGTTCTCCAGGTCCATTTGTGACCTACACGCTTTTGGAAGAAAGCCTCTGCCATTCCTTTTACCTACTCCAAACTCCAAACTACCCAATGCACGACTTATCTCCCATCTTCTTCCCCCACTTTAGCATTAAAGTCGCCTATTGCCAACGTCTACTTACTTTTTTCTTGATCCATCACCTGACTTGAATAATCATAAGGCTCAATTTCATCGTCTAAACTCTGAACTATTTTTAGAGTGTACCTTTTACACAGCCTAATGACAATCCAAGCTACCCTGTCTGATAAACTACTGAAGTTGACTACGTTACCAGCAACTTCTCGGTTTCTCAAGAATCCTACTCCACTGGATCTTTCTTTGTCCTTACCTCTATAGTAGAACACAAATAGTATGTTTTCAGGTGTGTACAAAACCCATTAAGATTTTAAATGAGAGTACTGAGGAGGTGGTATTACCAATTTCATCAATCTGTTCAGTTAAGATGGCACTATGCGCCCAGTTATTGACTATAGGGAATTCAATAAGCACACCATACGTGACAGGTTACCATTACTAGTGATATGGGACATTCTTAGAAGTTTGGGAACTGAGAATAGGTATTCTAGCAATATAGACATCAAATCTGCTTTTTGGTAAACAGAGTTCCATGAAGACTCACGAGAGTTCACAGCATTTTCTATTCCAACGGGACACAATGAGTTCAAATGAATGCCATTTGGGTTATGTAATAGTCCATTAACTTACATGAGATTAGTGAATACAGTTCTAGATGGGTTGTTAGAAAACACTGCCAGTGTATTTCTAGATGATACTTTAATAGTTTCCCAGACAACGGCTGAACACTTTAAGAAATTAGATTTTATATTCTCAAGACTAGTTGGAGCAGGATTGAAAGTGAAACTTAGAAAATGTGAGTTCTTTCAGGACAATGTTATTTATTTGGGACATAAGATAGACAGGCATAGACTTAGTACAGTGAATTCAAAGGCTGAAGCAGAAAAGAATTTTCCATCGCCAAACAATGTAGAAAAAGTTAAAAGTTTCTTGGGATTGACAGGATATTATAAAAAATTTATTCAATGACATGCTGACATTGCTAATCCATTAAGTTCTTTGATGAGGAAGGACTCAAAGTTCATGTGGGGATCTGCACAACAGCAAGCTTTTGACAATTTTAAAGATAAACTCACGAGTTCTCCAGTTATGATATTTCCAGACTATAATAAAGAATTCATTCTTTATACTGATGCATCTAACATAGGGTTAGGATGCATACTTATGCAAGAGAGAAATGGAACTTTGAAACCAATAGCTTACACATCTAGACTTCGTAATAGCGCAGAGTGAAACTACTCTATAACAGAAAGAAAAACGTTAGCAGTGATATATTCACTAGAAAGTTTTAGGGATATGATACTGGGATATCCAATCAGAGTGTGGATTGATCATACAGCTATTCAAAATTTATTTAAGCATAAGAATCTTAGTGGCAGACTTGCTAGATGGCTTCCAGTATTTCAGTGCTATGAAGTTAAGTTTGGACATATTCCGGGTAGAAAGAATGTTGCAGCACATGCACTTTCTAGAAATATTAGTATAGATGAGTTAGTAACCTTAGATGAGGAAATACTAATAAAAGAACAGAGGGATGATAAGACATGTGACTCATTAGCCAAGTATTTGATGAACCCAAGAGGAAATCCTTCAAAACTACCAAAAGGGTATAAGAAAGAGGAATTTCATTTGACTAATGGACTTTTGTATAGAAAAACAGTTGTAAGTTGGAAAAATATTTCTAGGGGTCTAGTTAATCAGTTGGTAATACCACAAACTCTTGTAAAAGAGATATTGAAGTTACTTCATGATAGTGATTATAGTTCACATCCAGAGAAGGATAAAACTTATAGACAAACACAACTTAAATACTTTTGGCCAGGTATGAAGAAAGATATATATGATTATATAGAAAATGGTTTGAAATGTGTTAACGTGAAAGGAAATACACCAAATCCTGCTCCTATGTTAACATATCCCATTCCACAGAAACCTTGGAAAGAGTTCACATAGATACATTGGAGTTATCTATGTCTGAAAATGGATATAAATATGTATTTGTTGCCATTGATTAGTTTTAAAGATTTTGTATTTTACAACCCATTTCAAATAAGAAAGCTAAAACTATTGCTTCAGTAATCTATGATCAGATAATCTGTAATTTCACTACACCTACGATCTTAGTTTCAGATAATGAAACTGAATTTAATAACAAAATCTTGGAAATTTTATGTAATTTATTTAGGATCAGGGAAGTCAATATCTTAGTGAATCATCCTCAAAGTAATGAAGTTGTAGAGAGGTTAAATAAGGAAATTATTACATGTCCTAGAAGTATGATAAGTCCTCATAGTATAACTTGGGATACTTGGATTCCTTGTGTTAAAGGTACTCTGAACAATCAAATTAACATAATTAACATAACAACAAGTAAAACACCTCATTTTATTATTTTGGGGGAAGACAAAACTCTTCCATATGAAATCTTGATTGCAGAGCAGAAGCCTGTGTATAATGTAGATGATTATATCTCAAATAGGATAAATACATTTCAAAGTATTCTCCAAAGAGTTAGAGAGCATATGCAAGAGTATTCACAAGAGATGAAAAAGCAACAACACAAAGTAGCACATAAACTAGAATTAAGAATAGGAGATTTAGTCATGGTCAAACTACATTCACCCTATAATAAACTTTCACCAAGATACACAGGTCCAGATAGGGTAATTGATTCTGCAGGTGGAAATAGATACAAGATCTTACACTTAGAAACTAGGGAAGTATCGATAAGCCACTTAGATGATATGAAGAAGGTTAGGATACAATTTGATGATGAAGATAACTGTGATACCCTATGTATCAATTTTAATGTATAGGGCAGGGATTCTCAGCCTTGCTTGGCCCATGCACCCCTTTCACCATTTGTCAGAATGTCATTCCCCTCCTTTCCAAGATCGTCTGTTTCAAAAGGTGCATTCTAAATAATATGCAAATATTACTAAAAATCCTTTAATTTTGTCCAATTTAGTATATATACATTTACAATTCTACATGGATTATGTTTATAATGAAGTTTTACAAATTAGATGCAAATTGAAATTATTGATAGATATATAAAAAATGAATAAAAGTAAGATAGTTCTTTTAATTTATAATGAACTACTTACAGGCGTAACACTTTTCTAATCCTAAGATCAACTTGGGTCAGCACAGGTATAATTCCAGCCTAGGTGACAGGCCAGATAGGCCAAAACCTATAATTGCTTTACTCACCCCGTAAACTTACTGTGGTCACAATTCACCCCCAGAAAACCCAAAACTCTCCCCTGGGGGTGAATTTCACCCCTAATGAAAACCCCTGGTATAGAGGATATCTTAATAATATTATACGGGAATTGAATATTAATCTTTATACATTTTACAGATGAAGACTGCCATTTTAATATTACTTTCTTGGGTGAGTACCCTGGACTGGAACCCAATTCGTCCTGGAGCATTGGTGCAATATCAAGGTAACCTAATAATGGTAGACAAGCTTACCAGGATAGTTCTAGATTATAAAAACATAACTGTGATTAAGGATAATGTTGACTCCTTGAGAGTGAATTTGAAATTATTAACCCTTAACAGGTAAAGGTCTTTTTGACAAACGATTCAGGTAAAGCGGGGTCTGACAGACCCCAAACACAAAAAATAAAAATAAAATACTTCTACTGCATTTATTGACATAGAAATCAAAACATATGTACTTCAACTTATATTCTTCCATTTACATCCTTAAAAGTGACTATAATTGTTAGACACATATTTTAATGAAAATTACAAAAATAATTATGAAAAATAAGATATTGTTGACTTCAGAGGGTGCTTGACTGAAAGCATGAAACATGAAGCGGTTGGTCATCATCATTTTGTAGAGACCAATGTCCCAACTATCTTTAAGGAAAAGCAGAGCTACAACAAATGAATAATAAATGTGTTTCATAAACCATGAAATCTGAAGAAAAAAAACGAGGTGATTATTTTGACTTTGACCAATTTTACGCAAAAATTATGGACTGGTTTTAATGAAATTTTCAGGGAAGGTTGATACTAGGTCCAGCAAACAATCTATAAGTTTTCAATGGTATCTAAGTTTATTATTTATAAGTTTTTATGGCTCTAAGCACTCCTACCCTGACTCAGCAAAACCCCATCCTTCGTTGACGGAAGTTTGTGGTCTAAGAGGGTTTTGAGTTTTCTTGAGAGGACATGAGTCGAGCAATTCATACATAATGCTAGTGATAATGAAGAACATATTCTATTGGATATACTGAAAGTGGAATTTGTGATACTGAAGAATCTAATTACAGTCATCGCAGATAGGGGTTGAATGGTCCTGACACACTGGTCTTTTGCAGTGTAGGCAGTAGTTCTTGGTCTTCCTGTCAGACTTCCGGTCACACAAGGCACATCACTTTCTCATAGAAGAGGTATCCGCTTGCTGATGGGGCATGTTCAAGCCAAAGACTGTTCTGATGGTCATCAAAGTACTTTTGTGCATCCCCTTGAAGTTCATCCTCTCCTCTGCCCATGGCCGTATCATCTCTTCTGCCAGCTCAATCAGATACTTCCGGCGTGATGAAAGTTCCGCCTGTCCATCACGTTTCCTCATTTCATTGCAGGTGATATAGGAGTTGACACCGGCGGCGTTGACCAGTCCGTACATTATGCACAAAGGCCATCGTTTGGTTATTCGGTTGCACGTATATCGGGCACACATTTGATCAAACGCGTCAACCCCTCCTTTTGTGTTGTTATAATACAAGATGATTTCTGGCTTCCCACAGTCATCCATAACAGGTTGTTGGTGCATTGAGGAGATCAATGGCACAAATTTTTTCTTCTTCTTGTCAGGTAAATGTGACACAAGTGCCATGGTTGTGTCAAAGAGGAAAGACGTGCACCCTTTTCTGATGACCGTCTTGTCTGTCATCAGAGCTGGTACTTGTGGCTTCTTGTCCCTCAGTGTGCCTACATATGTGAGCCCATAATTTTTCAAAAGATCTTGTACAAGGGGGATAGATAAGAACCAGATGCATGTGTGGGAATAGAGTGGCTAAAATGTGGCGAGATGTCACATCTTATGATGATATGAGAATAGTGTGAGAAGAAACATATCAACAGAACAGAAAATATCAAACATTTATATGTGATACAAATTAAATTTATGTGTGGGAATAGAGTGACTGAGGTGCCCTAAAATGTGGCGAGATGTCACATTTTATGATGATATGAGAATAGTGTGATCTTGTTGTGAGAAGAAACATATTAACAGAACAGAAAATATTAAGCATTCATATGTGATACAAATTAAATTTGAACAAAAGAGGGAAGGATAAATCAATCAAATAAAATGTTGCGGAATGTCATGCTTTATGATAATATGAGTATAGTGTGACCATGATATGAAAAGAAACTCACATTACCAGAACAGAAATTAAACATTGTGATAAAAA
Source organism: Oratosquilla oratoria (assembly GCF_046742065.1). NCBI lineage: Eukaryota > Metazoa > Arthropoda > Malacostraca > Stomatopoda > Squillidae > Oratosquilla > Oratosquilla oratoria. The sequence continues at coordinate 37,558,971 of NC_134802.1, forward strand.
TTAATGTAATCAAAAGAGGGAAAATGGAATAAATTAAATAAATAAAATAAATTAAATAAATAAAATCAAACTCGGATGTATGTTTTTCTGTTGATAAAAAAGAAGAAATTATTATTTACCCATAAGTATAAATGATAAAACATTTATATGACATGAACAAACCTCAGGTAAAGTGGGGTCTGACAAACCCCACGCTACTCACACCTCAGGTAAAGTGGGGTCAGACGGGCTCAAAAGCTCTATAAAGCTTATATAGAGCAAGATTCAGGAATGACCCTATCACCCCATTAAACTACTCCACTGATCAAGAAGGTATATGGGAGTACATATCTGTATGTAATATATTAGTATATTAAAATTAAAAAACAAAAAAGTATGGGGTCTGTCTGACCCCACTTTACCTGTTAAGGGTTAAAAGAGAACATTTGCAGTAAAAATGTAAAAAAAAAAAAAAAAATGAAAATAAGATTAATGAGATAGAACATAAACTTGTTGTCATAGATTCAAACTTCAAAAGAAATGGTAGACATAAGAGAATTATATTGCTGGATTGGGAATATCCAATTTTGCCTTCCTTGCTGGCTTAAACATTTCTATGAATAAATTGAATGAGAAGGTTGCAAAAATTGATAATCTACAAACAAGTGTAAAAAACATTGAGGAACTGATCTCTGAAATTACAGATAATTTAGAGAATCTCAGTTTAAAACAAAATGAACAAGAAAATACAATACTTCTTTTCTTATTACTTAATACAATGTATTTGAAATTATCTGAGATGCAAATTCAGTTGGAATCTTTTGTGCAAGATTTAGTTCTAGCAAATTCTGGTCAAGTCACATCTCTTCTCCCAATACCTCAATTTAAAAGAATAATTAACTCAGTAAAGAAGGATTGTAATTTTAAACCTTTCTTTGATGAAACTAATGTGGCATTCTATTACCCTTTATTAACTCCATATTGAAAGGTTTCCTCAGTGATAATAGAAATCCCTTTTTCTTTTAATTGTAGATTCAATCTATACACATTGGTACCCTTCCCTCTAGAGGTAAATAGTTCATTATATGAAGTGAATGTTCCAGTTGTGGATCCATTTAACTACATCCTTTCTGCAGACAACCTAAAGGAGAGCATGATCTCTAATGATAAATTAAATGATTGTAAAATCATTAAGAAGAATCTTTATCTTTGTCATTATTCCCTTTTTGTGTTTCGTGAAGCTTTGAAAAACTCATGTGAAGCTTCTCTGGTTAGCAATGTGTCTGTGATGAATAATTTTCATTACAAGAGAAATTTGGCCGACCAGATTTCTCATAGTAACATACAAGGTTCCCATTATTTGTTTTTCCATAATAAGATAACAATTTCTATTAACTATCCAGGTTGAAATCCTAAATTAGAATTGGTTGAAGGTCTTATCTCGGATTTTGACACCTGTGAATTACGTGGAGGCACATTTTCCACTATTGCTAATACCCTTAATACCATGCATTTAACTGAAGAGTCATGTATCAACATCACATTACCCGAAAACTCTCCCCCTTTGAAAATAAACAGATCATTGTCAAGATCTCCCTCAAATGATTATTCTACCAATTATATAGTTATTCTTAGTATTCTCTTTTCTTCAATAGTGGTGACTGCTCTGACTTAATCTTTTGTATTCAGGAGAATGTCAACGTTTGATTCTGTTCGGTATGTTTCTGCTTGAATTGTTATTGACATTTATGCATTTTGGAGGGGTTGTTTGTTTCTTTGAAATGTATATGTTTGACATGTTTTACTGATACCATTTTACCAGTTTATACAAGGATAGCTTAAATATTTAGCTTCTTGTATGTGATGATTTTCCAAGTATATATTAGCGAGCCCTGTAAGAGGGTAGTAGAAAAAATAATGGTCGCGACGACCAAGGGTAGCTGCCGAGCCCTGTAAGAGGCTGGTAGATTAAAGTAGACATGTAGGTAGATAGAGGGGGTAGGTGGCGAGAAATTCATTTTACGACTCAGATGTTTTGAAAACAAGGCCTCTACGGGGTTGCAGAGTTGCATAATCTCGCTCACTGCCTAATGTTTGTAAACACATGCTAGGGTATCGATATAGGCGCTGATGTTACGAATTGTTAACACTAAAGCCACTTCGTTTCGCGTGACAAGATTGCTTGCGTAAGCAGTATTGCTTAAGACAGTATAACAGTCTTTCTGATTGGAGAAAAGGGTGGAGTAGGAGAAAAATGATTGGTGCGCGGAAGTAAAGTCACGCCCTTAAAGGGTAGCACTTATTTGTAACGGTCAAAATTATTGGATGAATTAAATAATGACGTCAAAACAGACTTGGCTTGGTGAGTGTAATAAGGATCCCAGGTGGGAGTCCTCTGGTGTACTTAATCAAACTAAGTTGTAGAAGTGTAATATTATTTGGAAGAAATGAAGAAGAAAACCTACGTTTAATTCACCCCATACTGATACTAAGTTGTACTTGATTAAGTAGGACGAAAGAGGCATGGGGCCTACAGATGAGTGACTTACAATTATACAATGATGAAAAGAAAGTGAAGAAAGTTGAAAATGAATGAAGAAATAAAAATTCGTAGAAGCAGCAGTTAACAGAAATAAAACCAGTAATTAAGGAGAGAAGGGAACTGAAATTGTTGGTAGCAACAGAGCTAACAAAGAGAAATATACTACTACTACTACTTCTACTACTACTACTACTACTACTACTACTACTACTACTACTACTACTACTACTACTACTACTACTACTACTACTACTACTACTACTACTACTACTACTATTCCTTTTTTTTTTTTTTTTTTTAACGACCTCCATCCTCGTGGAACTCTGTAGTGAAAGCAATCAGGATCTGTTTCCTACAGACACAGTTCATTTGCCCCTTTCCCGCCAATGACTGTGGTGGACGACCCTTTTATTTATGTATTTATTTTTTAATAATACTTATACAAAAGTTCATTTATCCTACTGTCAACCACCGTCTGCTCAAAATCTAGGTTTTGTATATGTGCTGATTTGGGCGGTGGGGACCTGGTACCTCTCAGGCATAGGAGGGCTGATCTTAGGAGTGAGAATGACAGTCTATATCTCATTCATGAAGCAATGCTGCTTTTTGGTTGTTATTTCTTTTCAGTCATCACCTCTGTCAGCCGAGCGTATAATGCCTTTGCTCTAGGACCCATCCCACCTGAAGTCGTAAATGTTATAGGAGTGAATGAGGCCTGGTCTACATTTTGTATACACTCTTCGTACATCCTGGTCTTCTCATACTCGTTCCGGGAATGGGATGCCTCAGTAGTTAGGTTGTTGTAACAGGGGGCCATCGGATCAAATATTCGCATGTCAAAGAAAGCCAAATGTCCCCGTGTCCAGAAACCTCTTGCGCTGACATCTACTCTTGCTTCATCTGATGTGTTAGACGTGCGGTATCTGAAGTTCTCCCCTCCTAGTGGGAGTAATGTTGGTTCGATAGTCACATCCTTGCACACCTCCTGAAGCATTTGGCTAGCAAGATCTCTTACCTCATCATGTCGCATGCAAATGAATCCACCCTGGTTGCATATCATCGCATGGTCTGGAGTAAACCGTACACCACAGGAGCATCTGTTAGGTAGCCCTCCCAATGGCCATCCATACCTCAGGGCAATGGCATCCGTGAAGTCTCTTTTGTTTAAGGTAAATCCCTCTGCCCTGATTGGTAGTGCTGTCAGCCAATCCGACGCCCAAACTTTCTGCGCTTTTGTTATCTTTCTTTTTATACAATTCGATAGCCGAGCTAGAAGTACTTGAAGTTCCTCTCCTCCCTTTCCGTTGAAATGTTTCCTCTAATTTCTCTGATTTCCTCCATGTTAGTCTCCTTCCGTTGATCTTGTGACACAAGGTTGTTTGTCAAGCAGGACGTGAGTTTCATGAAGTTTTGGTGTTCTGTGTACTACTACTACTACTACTACTACTACTACTACTACTACTACTACTACTACTACTACTACTACTACTACGACCTCCATCCTATTGGAACTGTGTGGTGGAAGCAGCAGGGTCTGTCTTCCACAGACACAGTTCATTGGCCCCTCTCCCGCCAATGACTGTGGTCGACGACCCTTTTATTTGTTTATTTATTTATTTATTTCTAATAATGCCTAGTACAAGAGTTCATTTATCCTACTGTCAACCACCGTTTGCTCAAAATCCAGGTTTTGTATATGTGTTGATTTGGGCGGTGGGGACCTGGTACCTCTCAGGCACAAGAGGGCTGATCTTAGGAGTGAGAATGATAGTCTACATCTCATCCATGAAACAATGCTGCTTTTTGGTTGTTGTTTCTTTTCAGCCATTACCTCAGCCAGCCGAGCGTAGAATGCCTTTGCTCTAGGACCCATCCCACCTGAAGTCGTAAAGGTTATAGGAGTGAATGAGCCCTGGTCTACATTCTGTATGCGCTCCTCGTACATCCTGATCTTCTCATGCTCGTTCCGAGAGTGGGATGCCTCAATAGTTAGGTTGCTGTAACAGGGGGCCATCGGATCAAATATTCGCATGTCAAAGAAAGCCAATTGTCCCCGTGTCCAGAGACCTCTTGCGCTGACATCCACTCTTGCTTCATCTGATGTGTTGGACGTGCGGTATCTGAAGTTCTCCCCTCCTAGTGGGAGTAATGTTGGTTCGATAGTCACATCCTTGCACACCTCCTGAAGCATTTGGGCAGTGAGATCTCTTACCTCATCGTGTCGCATGCAAATAAATCCACCTTGCTTGCATATCATTGCATGGTCTGTAGTAAATTGTACACCACAGGAGCATCTGTTAGGCAGCCCTCCTAATGGCCATCCATACCTCAGGGCAATGGCATCCGTGAATTCTCTTTTGTTTAGGGTGAATCCCTTTGCCCTGATTGGTAGTGCTGTCAGCCAATTAGACGCCCCAACTTCCTGCGCCATTGTTATCTTTCTTTTTATATAATTCGATAGCCGAGCTAGAAGTGCTTGAAGTTCCTCCTTCTGCCTCTCCTCCCTTCCCTTTGAAATGTTTCTTCTAATTTCCCTAACCTCCTCCATGATAGTCTCCTTCCGTTGATCTTGTGACACGATGTTGTTTGTCAATGAGGACGTGAGTTTCATGGAGTTTCGGTGTTCTGTGTCGGCAAGGTTTAGCGGGTTGGTGATACCTAGCCCTCCCAATCTAGGTGGAAGTTCCATCAGTTTTCTTTCCTCTTCGTTTATTGTCCGTCCGTTGGTGAT
>NC_134802.1:37569222-37571722 GCF_046742065.1 Oratosquilla oratoria
ACTAGTAAACGAAATTATTAATGGAAAATATTTACAGGCAATCAACACAAAAGAGAATGGGCAGTAGGGTCAATGGGACCGTTACATGATTATGAGAATATGGAAATTATCGTTCAAATAAGAAACAAGATAAGTATACAATATGGTACTATCTAAGTACAAAGAGTTCAGGAACATGCATCAAAATAAGTAATAAGTACAAATATAAGTAAAGTAATGCAATGTATATCAGACACGTAATGTAGGCAAAAAGGGTGATCACTTCACACCAATCGTCTCATGAATCTAAACCTTCTAGTTTTTATCAAGAGATCAATATGTGGGAATATGACCAGGAGTCAGCGATTTGAACCGCTTATATACCATTGGACCGGAAGCCGGATACTTCCGGTTAAGGGTGCGGGTGAGGAGGAGGGTAAGTTAACACGTCAACATGGGTAGTTTTAGGACCCTCGACTTGCTTGAACAATCTATTTATTTAGTAACTGTCAAATCTGTGCGCTCCGAACTATTCAGGATTTCGCTTGTCTGTTTGTTCTACAAGAGTGCGCACCTCTCCGCACGTAGGCGAGATTACATATAATGGACGGGCGTTACTGCTTAACATTGTTACAATACATACATAGACAAGAAATATGAACATAGTTATGTAATACAAAGGAACACAATTCTATAACATAATTACACATATGACGTAATATCTAATATTACGTTACAATATATATATATATATATATATATATATATATATATATATATATATATATCGTATACTTAGTACGCAGGCTCTCTTTGATACACACTGAGTTAAACACCACAGCATTGTCACAATTATTTATCTTCTTCCTAATATTTTCAATTCCCCTCACTATAGTTCTGACTTTGGGAGGGTGATCGAAAACCAACTGTCTAAACTTATCCATTTTAATAACACAATTTGACGTTTCGACTTCAATGAGTCATTCCCAAAATAATTACAATTCAACACAACACAATTAAACAGGCACAGAACTACATTTTCACGGACTGAACAAGGCGACGTCTTTCCATATACATGGAAAGGCTTACAATAGTATGTGGGCCGTTGATCTGACCCTAGCTGATCGTCTCAGAGGAGGGGGAGGGAGAGAGGGAGGGGAAGGGAGAGGGGGAGGGGGAGGAGAAGGGGGGTTCGGGGTTGTAGGCAATGTGAGAGGGGTGGACATAATCCCGCTATTGGTGGGATTAGTTCTCACATGTCTTGATGAGTTATTGAATAAGGGAATGGCCATTATTTGTATATTAATGATAGGAGCCCATTTCCTGATATACATAGCCTCTAGCATCCTTAATTCTCTAACATCATTACATTGTGTAACTACTTCAGTGTTGTTAACAATGGTTGCTCTATCAAGGGAAGATTGATGCTCGTACTGAAGTTATTTTTAATCGCTCCCTGTTGGAGATGGAGCGTTAGGCGACGGCTGAGACTACAGGTCATAAACCCAATGTATGAACATTTGTAGATCACGCAGTCTCTATAATTACAGTTGAATCTGTACACCACATTGGTTTTTGACAGAGTCCCAGACTTGCCAGACAAATCATTTCCCAGCACTAAGGAGCAAGTACGGGGGTTCTTATAAAAGATCACCATTCGTAAGACATGGCTGTCTTCCACCGGTTTACAATTTCTGAAGACGATGTCTTTAATACGTTATTCGTCTTCCCGGTACGAACTGCTAAAATTATTTTGGTAGTAAACTGTGATTTTGTTTTGCTGACACGGAGAGTACTCAGAGGCACGACGGTCTAGCAAGTATTTAGTGATTTGATCAAAATCTTTGTTAGAGTAACCATTACTAACTAACATCTAACGTAAGTGCTGAAGTTCGGCATGCAGCAGATGCCAAGAAGAGAAAACCTTAATTGCCCGCCTCACGTATGCCTTGATTACCTCTCTCTTGTAATCTTGTGTGCATTCACCCTCACCATTCATGCACTTACCCGCACTTTACCGCAAGCCCACCAATGCAGGTAAGTGCATGAATGGTGAGGGTGAATGCACACAAGATTACAAAATCACAGTTTACTACCAAAATATCTTTAGTAGTTCGTTTGTTTTATTCTATTTATTTCTTGGTGGAGAAGGAGCCAATTAGAAGAAATCTTAAAGGCTCCTGTGACATAAGCACGTATCACGCTAATCTTATATTTGGAAGGGTATTCACTCGAGCCATTCAGACATCTTCCTGAGTTGCTCGGTTTTCTATATACACTAGTGATGAATGCACCTTCTGAGCCATCTACCCACACATCTAAAAAGAGGATTTTGTTATCAAAGGCATGAGTTCTCTTCCATTTTGTTTTTAAGGCATTCTATTTGTTCCTCTCCTCCAATATCTACGAAAATGTCGTCAATATATCTAAGGTACATATTGGGTTTCTGGCTTAAGTATTGAGGACATGGTTCTCAAGATGACACATGTACAATGTCCCCTGCTTATAAAACAGATGAAAA
>NC_134802.1:37576722-37591722 GCF_046742065.1 Oratosquilla oratoria
CTTCCAGTTTCGCCTTTCTCCAGGCTTCTAGACGGTGAACTCCATTGGCGATGGTAGTTCTCCATTTGGAGGGATCACGGTAAGCTTCTTCCCAGGAGTCAGTGTTGATGTTACAGTGGTCTAGACAGCGTTTGATAACATCTTTGCACCTTTTCCTATGGCCTCTATGAGATCGTTTGCCGTGGGTCATTTGAGCCTAGAGAACTTGTTCAGGGAGACGATCGTCTGACATCCTGTTGACATGGCTAGCCCAACGAAGCATATGGTAGGTAATCGCGCCTTCTATGCTTTGGGAGTGGGCCTCTTTCAGGACACTGGCGTATGTGCGCCTGTCATACCAAGAGATTCCAGTAGTCTACGTAGATATCTCTGGTGAGATTTTCCAGAGCCTTGATGTGACGTGCATATGATACCCACGTTTCTGCGCCATAAAGTAGGGTTGCGATCACGACGGCTTTGTAGACAACGATCTTAGTTGTCTTACAAATGTTGTGATCATCGAATGCTCTTTACCTAAGTCGACCGAAAGCTACATTAGCACTGGAGATACGGTGTTGCACTTCAGCGTCAATGTTCGCCGTTTGTGACAGGAAGCTGCCAAGGTTAGAGAAGCAATCCACGTTCTCTAGAAGTACACCGTTTGCAGATGGAGGGTGGTGAGGGAGTAGTATTAGGTGGAGGCTGGTAGAGGATTTTGGTCTTGCTCCCATTCAGCTTCAGACCGAGTCTATTGTAGGCCCTAGCCGAAGATAATTTCATCCGCTGGGCTGTCGTTGTTAAAAAGCTCACTAAAGTGCTCCTCCCAGCGCGTCTTGATTTTTTTTTGTCCTTGAGTAGTGTGGAGTCGTCTTTGTACGAAGTAGCACAGGACCCACGGTTGAAGGGCCATACATTGTCTACGCAGCTTTAAAGAAATCGTAGGTGTCGGCAAGAAACTGGAGTTCTTGGGCCTTGCATGTGAACCAATCGTTCTTCATAGATCTGTTTTTTAATTGGACGGCAGATTTAGCTTCCTTGAACTGAAGCTTTTTATTGGTGGAGTTGGTGTCCATCTTCCACTTCTTCATAGCTAGGCGTTTCCTCTAAATAAGTGCGGCAATCTCTTGGTCGTTCTCATCAAACCAATCTTGGTTTTTCCTTGTTAAGTAGCCCAACGTAGCTTAGGAGATCTTTAGGATGTTGGTTATCATGTTGTCCCAGGATTCGTATATGTTGTTGGACGCGTCTGGGGATTATAGTTTCTCTTTGAGGTTGTGTTGGAATTCCTTAGCAATTTTTTCGTTGTTCAAGAGAGACAAATTCAGCTCTCTGCTGTGCTGTTTGCTGCGCTGTGTATGCCTTGGTGGAAGCTTGAATGACATGATTGAGCGAATGAGTCGATGGTCAGTCCAGCAATCATCAGCATCAATCATCGAGCGAGTAATACGGACATCCACGATATCATGAGCTCGGACGATGACATAATACAAAAGGTGCCAGTAACCAGAACGAAGGTGACGCCAAGTAGTTTTGAATCGTATTTTTTGCCTGAAGATGGTGCTTGTGATCACGAGGTTATGATCCGCGCAGGTCGTGAGAAGGTGATCATTGGCGTTAGCATTGCCTACTCCATGTTTACCAATGACACCTTTCCAGAGATCGTACTCCCTGTCAACTCTGGCGTTGAAGTCGCCAAGAACCAGCCTATCCTTCTTTTTCATATTACGGATGGTTTCATCAAGACAGGAATAGAAGGTCTCTTTAATGACATCCTCGGCGTCCAGAGAAGGAGCGTAGGCACTGAGTACGGTGACGTGTTGGTTGTAGGCCAGTTTTAGGCGAAGTTGCATCAACCGTTCGTTGATGCCCACTGAATACTCACTCAGTTGGTTGATGATGTTTTTTTTTTCTTATAGCAAAGCCGACGATGCGTGATTCAGTGGTTGGCTTACACTTCGAGTAGAAGGTGTATCCACCACCAGTCTCTCTCCGCTGTTCCTCGTCAGTTAGACGGGTCTCACTAAGGGCAGCTATATCAAAACTTTGCTGTCTGAGCTCACGGGCAACGATTGCTGTCCACCGCTCAGGTCTGTCAGAATTTGGGTTGTCGTTAAGGGTCCTGACGTTCTAGGAACTGAACTTCAGGTTGAATTATTTTTGTTTTCGAGCGCAAAAGGTTGCGCTCCTTCTGGCTGCGGCTGGCCTAGACAGGAAGGTTGAGGCGGACTATGTTTAGGGCACCTTTTCTAGCCCCTTCCCAGTGCAGAGTGAGTAGAGTGGATCCTAAAAAGGACTGCTCAGTCACAACCACAGCTGTCGAGAGGCACCTCCACCTCGTCCAGATGCACAGACGACCATCTTGTGGCTGCCGCATCCGTACCATGTTACGGCTAGAAACTTCCAGCTGCACAGACCTGCTTCCGTCGCCGTGAAACTGATCTCCGGAGGACTTGCAAAATAAAAAAATGAGCAAAATTTGTAGGTGAGATGGAAATGGGGAGAGAGATGTATGACCCGTGAGAGTGCCTGTACGTGAGAAGATTGAACGTGCGAAGACAGCTGCATATCAGTATTCATATGACGTATATTCAGAGGCCTGGTCAGGGTCCAGTGGCACGGAGATCCGAGACGGCTGGTGATCAGGAATGGTGTGCAATGTTACCTCGCACGCTCATCTGCCCGAAGCCATTGACATTTGAGGCCGCAGTTCTTCCGCCCATCCGAGTGGTTGGCCGTTGACTGCTAGGCACACAAGGGAAGCTACCCCTATAGCCAGCCGAATATTTCGGGTTGGTTACCCGCTGTGTAGTTTTATATACATACATACATACATACATACATACATACATACATACATACATACATACATACATACATACATACATACATACATACATACATACATACATACATATATATATATATATATATATGTGTATATATATATATGTATGTGTATATATATATATATATATATATACATATATATATATATATATATATATATGGTTCCAGGACAATTTCCCCCGGAGGACAATTGCCCCCAGTGATATTTGCCCCCTGGGACATTTTCCCCCTGATGTCAATTTCTCCCCCGTTGACAATTGAAAAAAATACAGATACAATGTTAATTTTACCCAAAACTTTATTTATAGAATCAAAGAGTGAAAATACATGGATAAATGAAAAAATACAAATAAAAGGTTAGTTTTGTTCAAAACTTTATTTGTAAAGTCAAAGAATAAAAATACATTTAATTGCAAAGAATGAAAATAAGCTTAGTTTTGTTTAAAAAATGAAGATTTTACGCAATTCCCCTTAAGTAATCAAAAATCTCTCTGTTGTTGTAATCGCTGACTAAACTAACTATTCGCTGGGAGCAATCTTTATACCTTCTCCGTGATTCTTCGTTTGCAATGCCGGTTGAACTCTGACTGATAGTAAACTCTTTCTGGAGTTTTAAAATAAAAATCCAAATATTGGGATGGCAGCAACCATTACTTCCAAGAAAACTCCTATGCCATCCCTCGACTGAATTGTTTGTTCTTGGAACCTCTTCCTTCGCTCTGTCATACATGCCCTATAGAGCCATGTCGAACATTGGTTCTCGCCGCTCTCTCCTCCTACAAGGTCGTCAAATATAAGTGTCTTCGAAATAATCAAGTATTGACTGACTATCCGGAGCTATAATTTCCAGCAGTTTATCAAACGTTTCTTCAAATTCAGCAGTCGGCACAAAAGTTAATGCTGCGAGCATCCTCATGCTAAGAGCAAACTCCTGGTCATTTAGGTAGGTTTGCAGCATGCCTGAAGCTTGTACCTTTCTGTAAATGTTTTGAATAAAGTGGAAAAAACAACCCTTTATTTTTGTATGGATAAACACAGCATACAAACTATTAATCATGGATCTCTCAAAGTCGACCATTATGCTGACTGGAGATGAATTAGGATTTAGTATCCGCAGCTTTTGTACAAAAGTTGTATACGTGGCTTGGCTTCTATCGGGGAGGAGAGCATAAATCAAAGGTACTGTACAATGAATAGTATATAGTTGGGCAAAAATCTGAGGAACTGTTTTAAACGTTCCGTCTATAAACCAATAAAGAGGGGAAGATAACATTTCTACATTTTTATACAAACCGAAAATCAAAATTCTTGGCCTGTGCTCACCAACATAAATCATAAAGAAGAATTTTTTTTTTCCATCGATGGTTATTTTATTCTGTTCCTCCAGGTCTTGTGTAATTAATGGCAAAGGTAGTGCAACATTACCTCTTTGTCTTTGGGGTCTAATATTACGGCACAAGTGATGAAGAGAGGGTATTTTAGTTGCTGCTTCTGCACTTAAACCTGTAACTGCACAAGAGCTTAAAAACAGGGTGGGTTGATCATCGTATTGTTTTTCACAATAGGCATTTCGTAGGTCCAGAAAATACTAATAATCATATGATACTTTAGAAAGGCTTTGACAGGAAGTCCGCAAATTTATCCATAATAATATAGGGTTTGAACAAGCTAAATTATAGTTATTAACTTTTGAATAATTCTTAATGAAGAAGCTAAAAATTTAAAAGATAGACAACGTTTTAATCGAATTATCAAAATATTTTTAATTCGTTTATTTATTTATTTTTTTAGTATTGTTAGTTGGCTTAAAAAATAAACTATATAGGGGTAACTGTTCTAGTATATCATTATATTTTATAACAACACAGTCTATTTCTCCTCCATTTTCCTCACCCATCATTGTCATTTTCTTAGCACCTTCTACCGCTACCACCACTTCCTCCCTATCTTCTTCCTAGGGGGTAATTTTCAACGGGGGAAATTGTCCTTGGGGGGAAATGTCCTAGAGGGCAATTGACAACGGGGGGTAAATTGTCCTTGGGGGAAATTGTCCTGATACTATATATATATATATATATATATATATATATATATATATATATATATATATATTTTTTTTTTTTTTTTTTTTTTTGTAGCCAGGTAGGATATTTTCTTGCAGCCAGACGAGGTTAAATAGCTTTTAACTTCGTCTGCCTGCAAGAAAAAATATATATATACAGTACATACATATACATATATATATATATATATATATATATATATATATATATATATACATACATATATGGGTAACAATATGAGGCACTCATAGAAATCGGTGAAAAAAAAATCAGCCACATACCAATAAACTTGAGCACATTCTAACACATTTTTATTTGTATGACTTTAAAAAATAAAAATAAAGTTGCAATTGCAAGTCAACGAAGTTACCAAATATAGTTCCTCGCCTGAATTTGGTAAAAATAGTTTCCTAAAATTTGCATATTGAAATATGAATTTTGGAAAATGAAATACATAGTAAGAACAACATTTGTTTACTTGTATGAAAGTACAAAAATATGCAAAACATATACAAAAAATAGAAAAAAACAAGAATCTCCCAGCCAACCCTGGTACTTAGGCAACTTGCAGGTTGTACATTATGAAGCAGTTCCTGTCTTTATTCAAGCAGAGGTGGAGCTTTCAGACCTGACAAAATACTTTTGACCTCAGAATGTCCCCCTTCCTGCTGCAGCACTTGCAGGTTTGACGGCTGCTGTAGACAAGGGCATGGAACAGGGTCAGATCAAACCGCACAGAGTTGTCTAGGATATGGTTGCGGTGTCCTCGTACTGGTGCAGGGACGTCAGGAGTGGTACTTAAGACTGGAGAGTCTGAGTGTCTCTGTGAGCGCTTTGATCGAGGCTTCTGACAGCTGGCTCCCCTGAAGACCTTCTTCGTTGTTATCACCTTCCTCCTACACCTCCTTGTCGTCGTCCTCAACGACCTGCATAGTACGCCTCACGTAATTCCTCTTGGAAGAGCTAGGGCCCTCATCAGAAGGGACTGGCATGTCCTCATCGTGTGTGTGTGTGGGGGGGGGATAAAGGTGGGATCAGCCACATCATCATCGTCCTCCTCTTGGCTCTCGTCGTCACTGATGGCCAGGTTGGTTGGGACCACAGCAACATTCGACGACGCCCTCCGGTAGAACATACGAGCAGACAGCTGAAAGAAAAAAAAAATCTGTATACCAAACTCTAGTAACGCCAGGAGCACCACAAAGTAACAATTTCCTACATAGTTAAATTCTGCGTATCCGTTCTAATAGGACTACAGACCCCCACGGATATCGTGTGTGCCCGGATATCGAGAGGACTTAAAAGAGGCTCGAAACCAGTGTACTCACCCAGCCCAGAAGTCCCAGAAGCTTTCCACATATGGCCAGTGAACAAAATATTTTCTATCATGATAAATAATGTTGTTTCTTGATAAAATTTCATAATTGCAGACAACATATGACTGATTTGTTCGTATCCTAACCTTAGATAACCTACCACTTGTGCAGAAACAGCCGAAAAATTCACTGTTGTCAGAAAATACTCACAAAACAACTTACTACATGTAAAGGGCATATGACTAAAACGGTGCAACCTGATCGGTACACATTTTTTCAGTGATTGGGGCATATGATCAATAATGGACTTACCAGCATGGACCCTATGTTTATAAAACGAGGGTGCATGACCATATTTGGCGTCACCTTTATTCGAACTAAAATTTCACCCATTTATAGAACTGCTACACAAATTACACCTAGCTCAGTGCTAAGCACAACTATTCAACTGGAATATGTGTGAATTTCATTTACTTACCATAGCTGGTTACGGAATGAGGCTGGTGGAAGTGAAGCTGAGTAGGGGCACAGAACTACACTTTGTGAAATCTGGGGAGTGACTGATGTTTGAGGAGCTACTGCTCGTCGCCGATTGGGCCCAGGCCGTGACGTCATGACTGACGTCGTAGCCAAAGTCTTGCTGATTGGCTGATAGTTTTCCCTGTTTTTTACAAAGGATTACAAAGGATTACAAAGGCGGAGCATGCCGACAGGAGACCTTTTGATCCATATCTAGGTCGGATGCAAAAAAAAAAAATAATAATATTAATAATAAAATAATAAAAACTATAATAATGTAAATAACAAATAAAATACATAAATAAATGCATAGGTATAGTTAAAATAATAAACAAACAGGTAAATAGTAAATGATAATAAATTGACATATAACTAATAATAAATGAAAATCAGACAGACAAATTATAACAAAACAAAAACAAATAATATAAGAAATTATAATCATTACAGCATCTTACTTAGGTATTTATCTAAATTATTCTTAAAGCTTCTAACTGAAATACATTGCACTACCTGTGCAGGAAGTTTATTCCATTCATTAACTACACGGTTGGCAAAGTTGTTTCTACCTACTTCCAAATTGAATCTATTTCCGGACAGTTTGAAACCATTGTTTCTTGTCTGATTCTCATTCAATGTGAAAATTTGGTCACTTTTGATGTTGTCAATTCCCTTTAGAATTTTAAAGACCTGTATCAAGTCACCTCTGAGTTTACGCTTTTTTAGGGAAAACAGATTCATGTGTTTTAGTCGATTTTCGTATGATTTATTTTTTATATTTGGAATCAGTTTTGTGGCTCGCCGTTGTACTTTTTCTAGTCTGTCAATGTCTTTAATGAGATTCGGTGACCATACGGAAACAGCATATTCCAAATGTGGACGAACTAACGATTTATATAGCTTGTTAATGAGTGATGGACTTTTGAAATCAAAAGATCGCGCAATCAGTCCCAGAATCTTATTTGCTTTCTCAGAGGCTGAAATACACTGCTTGGATGATTTGAGGTCGTTACTGATAATTACGCCGAGATCTTTTTCACTATCCACTTTTGTTAACGAATTTCCAAATAACTTGTAATCGTACTTACTGTTAATTTTACCTATGTGCATTACCTTGCATTTACTTGTGTTAAATTTCATTAGCCACTTTTTAGACCATTGCTGTAATTTATCTAAATCTTCTTGAATATCTAATTGGTTTGAGTGATCATTTGCCACTCCGCACAGTTTTGTATCATCAGCAAATTTGGAAACAGTAGATTTTAGTCCATGGTCTATATCATTTATATATACTATGAATAGAAGTGGCCCAAGAACGAAACCCTGAGGAACTCCACTTGCAACACTTTTCCATCCAGAAGTTTTTCCCTTTAAAACAACTCTCTGTTTTCGACCTTTCAACCAATTACTAGTCCAACCTAATAGGCTACCACTTATTCCATGCAAAGCTAATTTAGTAAGTAGTCTTTCGTGTGGGACGGTATCAAAAGCTTTTGCAAAGTCTAGATATATTAAATCTATATTGTTTCTTTTGTCATAATTCGAGATAACTGTGTTGTAGAATTCGAGTAAGTTAGTCACGCAAGAACGTTTCCGTCTGAAACCATGCTGGCTATCATTTATCAAACGGTTACTTTCTAAATGATGTTCGATAGCATCTCTGATGATAGTTTCCATTATTTTTCCTACGATTGAAGTCAAACTTATAGGCCTATAGTTATTTGGATTCTTTTTGTCACCTTTTTTGAATGTTGGAGTAATGTTAGCTAGTTTCTATTCTCTTGGAACATCTCCGGATATGATGGATTTCTTGAAAATAATTTTTAATGGAACAACAATCTTATTTTTAATTTCCTTTAAGATTCTTGGATGCCAACCGTGAGGTCCTGGTGTTTTATTAACTTCGAGTTTGTCTATACACCTTTCAATTGTTTCTTTTGTTATATTTACCGTAGTGAGTAAGTTTATCCCAGATTTTTCACAGGTTTCAGTTTGGAATTCACTTTGAGGTGTTTCGTTTACGAATACCGAGCTAAAATAATTGCCTACTTACGTAACCAAGTTGTAGCGCTATTTTGGACACCCATTTAAATTACCAAATATGGTTTCTCGCCCGATATAGTGTTAAAACACTGCTTTATAGAAAGCATCATCTTCAAGCATCTAGAAGAAAAAAGAAATATATTAATTTTCGTAAAAGGAGCTTGAAAAACAGTTGCTTAAAGTAATGACCATAAGGCAAGAATACTCTTTGGATGGAATCTCTAGTAAACTTATATAGTGACGAGTTTGTTTATGCTTAATTTGTGACGAAGTTGTTTTAGAAGGGATTAAATTATCGCAGTTATTATAATAGTTTTTATGTTATTTGCTTTTTTTTTTTTTTTTTTTTGCTTAGTATGAAATTCCATAACCACATGAGTATTTAGAATAATGATATCGGAAGGATATTTTGTAGGATAGTCTGCAATACAAATAGATGAATGAATGAATAAATAGATAATAAGTAAGTAAATGAATAAGTAGTGAATAAATAGTATAAAATTCCATAACCCTATGAGTATTTACAATAATGATATCTGAAGGATATTTTGTAGGATGGTTTGTAACATAAATAGATGAGTAAATGAATAAATAGATAGATAATACATAAGTAAATGAATAAGTAGTGAATAAATACATATATAGATAAGTAACTTTATATATAAGAATAAACAATGAAAGATAAATAAATAAACGAATAAATTAATCATCAAAATAATATCTAAATTTGAAAAATTAAAAATAAATAAATGAATACACAAATGAATTATTATAAGATTCGTTTTTATTTATTTATTTCCTTATTTATTAATTCATTTTTTACCAACCTACTTCCATCTTTCCCTCCACCACACGAAATTCCATGTCTCGCTATTTTCAACCCTGACACCGAGTTCTGAAAAGGACCTGCTTCCCCTCGTCCATACATACATTTCTCACGCAGTCCATCCATCTATTTAGTTTCCATATTTGGGCATTCCCTCCCAACTGGACTACCAGGCCATGAATTTCATGTAACAATATAGAGTGAATTAATTTATATATATTTTAAATTTTTAGAAATATTATGATTTTATTTACAGCCGGTGTATACAATCACACATATACATAGGCGCGCGCACGCGCACACACACATACACTTACACAGACACACACACACACACACACACACACACACACACACACACACACACACACACACACACACACACACACACACACACACACACACACACACACACACACACACACACACACACACACACACACACACACACACACACACACGCACGCACGCACGCACGCACACACACACACACGAACCCCGCCAAGGGCTGATCCATGTACGGCGTTCTGTTCTCCCATAGGTTCCCTCACACCACAATTTCCTATTGGTTCTCTTTATGTTTACTATGATACTCTCTTTTAGTATATAAGTCTATGTATTCTGACCTTTGTCATTGCTTTTGAAAATGTACACAGTGTACGAAACGTCAAGCTCCAGTAAAACGCTACTCTTCTCCCTTCTGAGTTTGAATCATGTCCTTTGGACCAGCGATAGCAAACTTACCTCCTGAAGCCAAGTCTATAGTTAGACGTATTGAAACTCTACACAAGAAGATCATCAATGCATCAATTGCTATTTTCTTCAATGAAACCTGTCTACAAGAAAACCTGCTGCCGAAATATACAAATATAAAAGTTCATGATCCGGCAGTCCGTCATGTTAACTTCACCAAGGATTACCAACGAAGACTCGTTCTGCACCAGATCGAAGCCAAAAAGACGAGTATTGAAGAATTCCAGAACGAACTTGCTGAAGTTACGAAGAAATGGAGAGATTACTGCCTACAAAATGAGACCCGGGATTACATCGACCAAGCCCTGGCGGAAGAACTGGAACACCATAAAAAAGTCGCTGAAAGGAGAAATTGCAACAAGCTCATTCGCCTCAACAGAGGCCTACTTAAATTTCCGTCCCCTCCCACCGGGTATGTCAACCTTACGACTACAACTTTAACTAAGGATCAGGAAGAACTTCTGAACCTTGGCCTCAATTGTCACATCTACTCTAAACCTCGCTCACTACAGAAACGTCTAGAAATCGAGGTCCTCATCGATGATATTCACCGACTTGCTAAGGAAGGAAAATCTCCACCGATGAGAATATCCACACCGAACTTCTAAGAGAAGCACGGAGGAGGCGAGGCCATTGTCAAAGTAAACTCTTCAACAAGAGGCATCTGGACGCGGCTAAAGCTCTCCGTGAGGACCCTTCCATAACCATTCGCAGAGCAGACAAAGCCGACTTATATGTTTTGTTACCTTCTTCTGAGTACCTAGAGAAAATTGACTCCATCCTGAAAGACGAATCTAAATTCCTCGAGATATCAAGAAATCCGACAGAAGAAATTAAAAGAAGAGCCAACAAGATCATCGAGAAGGTTAATGCTAAGGCGGGTGGACTGAAGCTTTCCAAATTGGTAGGAGATTTTGGCCTTGGTTATTGTTACGGGAATGTAAAAATCCACAAGAATAACAATCCACTCAGACCCATAATTAGCCAGATCCCTACGCCTACTTATCAGATTGCTAAGAAATTAAACGAGTGGCTTACCCCATTCGTCCCAAAGGATTACACCTTGTCTTCTGCTGCTGATTTCCTCCATCTCCTCCACAACTCTAACGCCGACGGTGTGATCGCTTCATTGGATGTAGAAAGCCTTTTCACGAACATCGACGTTGACCGTACCATCAACTTTATCATTGATGAGATCTACCCTGCAGAAGGTCCTCCAAAACTAGACATCCCAGAAACAGCCCTTAGGACCTTATTGGAGATGTGTACGAAGGAAGCACCGTTTCTCTGCCCCCGTGGGAGAAAGTTCCGGCAAATTGATGGAGTAGCGATGGGTTCCCCTCTTGGGGTCCTTTTCGCTAATTTCTTCATGGGGATGGTGGAACGTGAAGTTTTCCGTATTATAGACAAACCTGCTATTTACGCTAGATACATCGACGACATCTTTGTGAAAGTGGCAAAGGAAGAAGACCTCATCCCCCTCAGAGAAAAATTGCAAGCAGTTTCCGGGATCAATTTTACAATCGAGTCCAGTGCCGACGGTAAACTTCCTTTCCTTGATGTACTCGTAGCACAGAACCAGACACATTTCAACACTTCCGTATACACCAAACCCACCAACCCCGGGCCTATGTCTTATTGGGAAAAGCGAGTGCCCCCAACGCTTTAAAGACTCCACCATCAGTGCTTACATCAGAAGGGCTCTCACGCACTGCAGCAATTGGAAAAGTGCTAATTTGGAAATTGAAAGAGCCACACAAGTCTTAGCAAATAATGGCTATTCCAACCAAGACATTTCCAAGGTCATCAAAAGGCAAATCAACAAATGGTACGACCAAGCTCCAGTCCTCCCCAATTCAGGCGAAAACATCAAATTATTCTACAAATCCCACATGACTAGAGAGTACAAAACTGAAGCGAAAATCATCAGGCAAATCATCAAACGTCATGTCAAACCTGCCAATCCTGTCGACCGGGTGGACTTCGTCATCTACTACAAAAACAAGAAAACTTCGAATTTCCTACTAAAGAATAACACTTCCCCCGCTCCTTCTGAGTTGCAACGCAGTCATCTAGTGTATGAATTCTCTTGTAAACAAGGGAACTGTGAGTCCCTTCATTCTTCATACATAGGATACTGCACAACTAAACTCTCAAGAAGAATTACATTACACTTACAAAACGGTACACCTAAGACACACACAGAATCTCACCACAACACTACTCTTACCAGACAGACCATGGCTGAAAACACTAAAATCATAGGACAGGCCCAAGATACAAGACGGCTACAGATCCTCGAGGCCCTCCTCATACGAGACAAGATGCCCACCATGAACCTTCAGTCACAGGAATTCATGGTCATACCATCCGCTAGGAGAGATGTGCTTCGCCCGAAGTCTAATACGCGACTGATGACCCCTACTCCCCGACGCAGCGTTCCAAGCCCCTGATTGGCTGATCCATATACGGCGTTCTGTTCTCCCATAGGTTCCCTCACACCACAATTTCCTATTGGTTCTCTTTATGTTCACTATGATCCTCTCTTTTAGTATATAAGTCTATGTATTCTGACCTTTGTCATTGCTTTTGAAAATGTACACAGTGTACGAAACGTCAAGTTCCACTAAAATGCTACTCTTCTCCCTTCTGAGTTTGAATCATGTCCTTTGTACCAGCGATAGCAAACTTACCTCCTGAAGCCAAGTCTATAGTTAGACGTATTGAAACTCTACACAAGAAGATCATCAATGAATCAATTGCTATTTTCTTCAATGAAACCTGTCTACAGGAAAACCTGCTGCCGAAATATACAAATATATATGTATATATATACATATATATATATATATATATATATATATATATATATATGCAAGAACAACACTAGGAACGTGTGTTTTCTAAATACAAGGTCACCACTTTGGAAAATAAACAAACGGAGCAGAGCGCTTTCGTATATTACATCCAGTGTAATTTACACTGGATGTAATATACAGAAGCGCTCTGCTCCGTTTGTTTATTTTCTTAAGTGGTTACCTTACAATCATGAAACACACGTTCCTAGTGTTTTTATTGCGTATACATACATACATACATACATACATACATACATACATACATACATACATACATACATACATACATACATACATACATACATACATACATACATACATACATACATACATACATACATACATACACACACACACACACACACACAAGGTAGTCGCTTGATTGATTTTCTTGGTGACAATTACTTAATTCAGCATGTAAAAGAGCCCACAAGATATGGAAACTTACTCGATTTATTGATCACTAGCCGCGAAAGCATGGCAACTGATGTAGAAGTCGGTGAATCTGTTGCAAATAGCGATCACAACTTAGTCAGATTCAAACTCCTAAACAATTTTAGAATAGATACTTGTGCTTCTAAAATACCCGATTTCAGTAAAGCTCAGTTCATAGAACTACGTCAGGAGCTTCAGCTTACAGATTGGGAGGAAAAATTAAACGAAAGGCCTGTAGATCAGATGTGGGAAATATTTCAAAATACGCTCACTAAGATGATTCAAACTTACATTCCTTTTAAGGACAGACGTCCCCCAAATCAGGCTCGCCCAAAGTGGCTCGACAAAGAAACTGAAAAAAGTATTGCTAAAAAGAGACAGGCTTATAAGAAATATAAGTGCTCGGGTGCATCTAATGACTATGAAAGTTATGTATCAATACAGAGAGATTTAAAAAAGACAATAAGAAAAAGAAAACGACAATACGAAATGAACATCGCTGAGAAATCCAAAGAGAATCCCAAAGAATTCTATAGTTACATTAGAGATAAAAAGGTTGTTAGGAATCACATTGGTCCACTATTATCTGCTGACGGTCAACTTGAATATTCAAATGAAGGAATGTGTAATCTCTTAAACAATTATTTTAGCTCGGTATTCGTAAACGAAACACCTCAAAGTGAATTCCAAACTGAAACCTGTGAAAAGTCTGGGGTAAACTTACTCACTACGGTAAATATAACAAAAGAAACAATTAAAAGGTGTATAGACAAACTCAAAGTTAATAAAACACCAGGGCCTGACGGTTGGCATCCAAGAATCTTAAAGGAAATGAAAAATGAGATTGTTGTTCCATTAGAAATTATTTTCAAGAAATCCATCATATCCGGAGATGTCCCAAGAGAATGGAAGCTAGCTAACGTTACTCCCATATTCAAAAAAGGTGACAAAAAGAAACCAAATAACTATACGAAATGAACATCGCTGAGAAATCCAAAGAGAATCCCAAAGAATTCTATAGTTACATTAGAGATAAAAAGGTTGTTAGGAATCACATTGGTCCACTATTATCTGCTGACGGTCAACTTGAATATTCAAATGAAGGAATGTGTAATCTCTTAAACAATTATTTTAGCTCGGTATTCGTAAACGAAACACCTCAAAGTGAATTCCAAACTGAAACCTGTGAAAAGTCTGGGGTAAACTTACTCACTACGGTAAATATAACAAAAGAAACAATTAAAAGGTGTATAGACAAACTCAAAGTTAATAAAACACCAGGGCCTGACGGTTGGCATCCAAGAATCTTAAAGGAAATGAAAAATGAGATTGTTGTTCCATTAGAAATTATTTTCAAGAAA
>NC_134802.1:37601722-37611722 GCF_046742065.1 Oratosquilla oratoria
GACAGGATCATTTTTTCTGCCTAAAGGAACCACTCTGCCAGGTCCAGAAGACATCCTTCCTGGTTGATTCCAAAGAAGCAACTACCTCAGGGAGAAGCTGCTTACCTAGAACAAGTTTCAATAAGAATCTTGTTGAAACTTGTTGTGGGCTGCACAGTGATATATATACTATATGTAGGCTTATACCGTTCCTTGTATACTTGTGGCAAGTCTATATAACACTGCTCCTTATATTGATATGCTAAAAATGTCCTTTAGCAATCAGATCGTATATCAGATAGTAATCCCACAATATTTAAAATCTATAAAAAAAAATCTATTGAAATCAAATAAATCTGATTAAAAAAAAAAAAAGATTTTTTATATCTTTTAAAAAGATAGAAAAAAAAAATCGCAAACCCTGGTGTCCACTAACCTCATACAATAATACCTGTTAAGTCCGGCTAAAATTGGCATTTCAAAGCATAACAGTGCCTTAAAAATAGTTTCTTATTTATCTTTAGAAAATTATATTAACTTATAATGCATTGAATAAGTCAATAGTTGATATATTTGCCCAATATACAATATTAGGTTTCTAGTTTTCATATATTTGTCCAATATAAAATGTTAGGTTACACAGAAAGCAATGGCCTCCGCTAGCGGGCCCAGGGATCTAGGTGCGCACGTCCTGTGTAATAGTAGTCCTTGATATATATATGTATATATATATGTATATATATACATATATATATGAATATATATATATATACATATATATATATATTATATATATGTATGTATATGTATATATACATATATATACATATATATATATAGATATATTTACATATACATATATATGCACACACACACACACACACACACACACACACACACACACACACACACACACACACACACACACACACACACACACACACACACACACACACACACACACACACACACACACATATATATATAAACTTACATAAAATACACACGAACAGAAATATACGTGTCTGTATATGCACATTTAATCACAGAAATAAGTTTTCAAATTGTTGTCTACAACTTTTAATCTATCTGCAGAGTGTAAGTCAAACTCTGTACTGTAAAATTGTTTCAATTCTGAGTAGTTAGTTAAAACTATTTTCACGGTTGTTGGTGTGTCACAGGCTAATGTATTTATTCGTTTGTTAATTTATTCGCTTATTTGCTTATTGATTTACCAGTTTATTTTGATTTTTTTTTATATTACTTGTTATTCATCTATGTATTTGTTCTCTTCCTTTAATACTTTTATTTACTAACGTGTTATATTTTTTTATATTTATTTAAATTCTTTTTACTTATTTTCCTACTGTTTAATAGATTTATGTGCTAGTTTATGTGTTGCTAATTATTTCTTATTTATAATTTCATATGGTCGATTAATTACGTATTGGTAGTGATTGATTGATTTATTCATTTTTTTGTTTATTCAATAATCTATTCATTCATCTATTCTATTCAGTCATATAAATATTTCATCATTGATTTGTTTAGTTATCTATCTATTTAACTATTCATTTATTTATTTGTTCATTTATTGCATTAATTCCATTCCAAGCCTCTTTCGTACTACAATGTGCCTTTCTTTCTTTGTAAATGCCGTCAAACGATTTTATTCATTTTCATGTTTAAATTCTTTTTACTTATTTTCCTTTTCCTTTATTGATTTATGTGCTAGTTTATGTGTTGCTAATTATTTCCTATTTATAATTTTATTTGATCAATTATTTACTTATTGGTAGTGATTGATTGATTTATTCATTTTTTTGTTTATTATTAATCTATCTATTCATTCATTCTATTCAGTCATATAAATATTTCGTCATTGATTTGTTTAGTTACCTATTTATCTATTTATTTATTGATTTGTTAATTTATTGCATTAATTCCATTCCAAGCCTCTTTTGTAATACAATGTGCTTTCCTTTCTTTATAAATGCCGTCAGATGATTTTATTCATCTTTGTGGTATCTCCATGTTAAGGAAGAGGTCTGTCAATATCTTTGGTATCTAGTGACAAGTCCCTCTTTCTTGATGCCAGACAATTTTTTCATCACCGTAACACGTCAAACAATTTGCACATACAATGGTCAAGTCCATAACGATAACATGAAGCTGTCTCGGAATTTTTCGTTCATTAGTAGACGTGATTAATATTGACTGGACGAAAAAAAAAATGAACCAAATAAATGGGAATAAGTATTACACTGACAAATTGAAAAGCATAGAACGTGTCCGAAGAAAAATGGAAAATTGAAAGTGGGAATAGGGGACGTAATGAATGAAGCAAATTATTCTAAGTTCTTTGAACAAATGTATATGAAAGAACTAAAGATTTCGTTCAAACCAATTCATCATGCAATGAATGATGCAAATTATCTTTAGTCAAGCGAAAGGAATTGTTGGTGGATAATTAGACGAAGTATCAAAAATACGAACGAAATATTTAAAAATTTGTCAATAATTTTGATTCGCTTTTGAGTAAAGATTTGGAAAGAAAACTGCAGCTAAAATAATGTCCTTTTAATATATTCACCATATTTATTCCTTTATAAGGTATTTAATACTTATAAATTTTGATCGCATAGTATTCTATATACTGTAAACTGCTTCTTAAAATCTGGACTACAAAAAATCTAAATTGACCGTGATTGATTTGCTTATTTATTGGCTTTTTTTGTTAAGAGATAATTAATGTCATAAGAAGTGATTTGCGACTCACATTTGTAAAGGAAATATTTGTAACAATGTAAATATAACGTATATAATATAGAAGCATACATCGTCAAATCGTAAGTAATTTTCCGAATTTTATTCGTCTTTTGAATAAATGTATTACTCATAGATTTCATTATGATCTTCTTACACCTCCTCCTCCTCCTCCTCCTCCTCCTCCTCCTCCTCCTCCTTTTTCTCCTTCTCATTCTTCTTCTTTTTCCCCTCCTTCTTCTCCAACTCATTTTTCTTACACCTCCTCCTCCTCCTCCTCCTCCTCCTCCATCCTCCTCTTTCTCCTCCTCATTCTTCTTCACTTCCCCTTCCTTCTTCTCCAACTAATTTTTCTTACACATCCTCCTCCTCCTCCTCCTCCTCCTCTTTCTCCTCCTTTTCCTCTTCTTTTCCTCTTTTTCTACCTTCTCCTTCTCCGTTTCGTTTTTCCTTCTCCTCCTTCTTCATCTCCTCTTCCTTTTTTCTCTTTTTGCCTTTCACGAAAATCTTCCTCATATACTTCTCTTCTTTCTCCTTACTCTATATTGCTTTGCACCACCCCCTCACCCTCTTCTTCCTCTTCTCTTTAAATTCTTCTTAATTCTCTTTCTAATCTTCAACCACCACTTCTTCTACGCTTTCTAATTCCTCCATCTTTTTTTCATTTCCTTTAATTCACTCCTCTCTTCTTACTCCTCCACTTCTTCCTTCTATTCTTCCTCTTCCTCTTTCTTTCCTTCCTCTTTCTATGTCACCAATTTCCCCTTTTTCATCGCCTTCCTTATAATTCCGAGCCATTTTCTACCCTGCATGACTTTTTCTCCTCTCTTCTCCACAGTGTTTTCAACACGCTGTTCCCCCATTTTCCCTTTTATTTTTTTTCTTCAGTATTTTTTTTTTTTTTTTTTTTTTTTTACTTTATTTTCCTTTATTTTCTACTTCGACCACATTTTCTTCTTTGTCCTCCCTCACACTCCCAACTGCTCCTCCTCTCCTCCTCCATCACACTCTTCCTCCTCTTCCTCCTCTTCCTCCCCTTCTTTCTCTTCCTCTTCCCCTTCCTCCATCTCCTCTTTCTCTTCCTTCAACTTGTCTATTGTTTCCTTTTGCAATCTTCAATCTTCGTCTTCATCCTCATCTTTATTCTGATTTTGATCCAAATTTCATCCTTATTCTCATAATCCTAATAGTAACCAAAATTCAATTACAGTTACAATTATTGTAATCATTGCTGTAATTACATTTGCAATAGTAATTGTAAATATAATTCCAATTGTAATCGTAATTGTAGTCGTAATTATAATTATAATCGTAATCGTAATCGTAATCGTAATCGTAATCGTAATCGTAATCTTAATCGCAATCGTAATCGTAATCGTAATCGTAATCGTAATCGTAAACGTAATCGTAATCGTTACCGTAGTCGTAATTGTAATCGTAAACGTAATCGTAATCGTAATCATAATCGTAATCGTAATCGTAATCGTAATCGTATTCATAATCGTAATCGTAATCGTATTCGTAATCGTAATCGTAATCATAATCGTAATCGCAATCATAATCGTAATCGTAATCGTATTCGTAATCGTAATCGTAATCGTAATCATAATCATAATCGTAATCGTATTCGTAATCGTAATCGTAATCGTAATCGTAATCATAATCGTAATCGTAATCGTAATCGTAATCGTAATCGTAATCGTAATCGTAATCGTAATCGTAATCGTAATCGTAATCGTAATCGTAATCGTAATCGTAATCGTAATCGTAATCGTAATCGTAATCGTATTCGTAATCGTAATCGTAGTATTCTTAATCGTAATCG
Organism: Oratosquilla oratoria; assembly: GCF_046742065.1. Classification (NCBI taxonomy): domain Eukaryota; kingdom Metazoa; phylum Arthropoda; class Malacostraca; order Stomatopoda; family Squillidae; genus Oratosquilla; species Oratosquilla oratoria. The sequence goes on from NC_134802.1 coordinate 37,606,293, forward strand.
TAATCGTAATCATAATCGTAATCGTAATCGTAATCGTAATCGTAATCGTAATCGTAATCGTAATCGTAATCGTAATCGTCATCGTATTCGTGATCGTAATCGTAATCGTAATCGTAATCGTAATCGTAATCGTAATCGTAATCGTAATCGTAATCGTAATCGTAATCATAATCGTAATCGTAATCGTATTCGTAATCGTAATCGTAATCGTAATCATAATCGTAATCGTAATCGTAATCGTAATCGTATTCGTAATCGTAATCGTAATCTTAATCTTCAATCTTCGTCTTCATCCTCATCTTTATTCTGATTTTGATCCAAATTTCATCCTTATTCTCATAATCCTAATAGTAACCAAAATTCAATTACAGTTTCAAGTATTGTAATCATTGCTGTAATTACATTTGCAATAGTAATTGTAAATATAATTCCAATTGTAATCGTAATTGTAGTCGTAATTATAATTATAATCGTAATCGTAATCGTAATCGTAATCTTAATCGCAATCGTAATCGTAATCGTAATCGTAATCGTAATCGTAATCGTAATCGTAATCGTAATCGTAATCGTAATCGTAATCGTAATCGTATTCGTATTCGTAATCGTAATCGTAATCGTAATCATAATCGTAATCGCAATCATAATCGTAATCGTAATCGTATTCGTAATCGTAATCGTAATCGTAATCGTAATCGTAATCGTAATCGTAATCGTAATCGCAATCGTAATCGTAATCGTATTCGTAAACGTAATCGTAATCGTAATCGTAATAGTAATCGTGATCGTAATCGTAATCGTAATCGTAATCGTAATCATAATCGTAATCGCAATTATAATCGTAATCATAATCGTATTCGTAATCGTAATCGTAATCGTAATCATAATCATAATCGTAATCGTATTCGTAATCGTAATCGTAATCGTATTCGAAATCCGTAATCATAATCGTATTCGTAATCGTATTCGTAATCGTAATCGTAATCGTAATCGTAATCGTAATCGTAATCGCAATTATAATCGTAATCATAATCGTATTCGTAATCGTAATCGTAATCGTAATCATAATCATAATCGTAATCGTATTCGTAATCGTAATCGTAATCGTAATCGTCATCGTATTCGTGATCGTAATCGTATTCATAATCGTAATCGTAATCGTATTCGTATTCGTAATCGTAATCGTAATCGTAATCGTATTCGTAATCCGTAATCGTAATCGTATTCGTAATCGTATTCGTAATCGTAATCGTAATCGTAATCGCAATCGTAATCGTAATTGTTTTCGTAAACGTAATCGTAATCGTAATCGTCATCGTAATCGTATTCGTAATCGTAATCATAATTAATAATCGTAATCGTAATCGTAATCGTATTCGTATTCGTAATCGTAATCAAAATCGTATTCGTAATCGTAATCGTAATCGTAATCATAATCGTAATCGTAATCTTAATCGTAATCATAATCGTATTCGTAATCGTAATCGTAATCGTAATCGTAATCGTAATCGTAATCGTAATCGTAATCGTAATCGTCATCGTAATCGTATTCGTAATCGTAATCGTAATCGTAATCGTAATCGTAATCGCAATCGCAATCGTAATCGTTTTCGTAAACGTAATCGTAATCGTAATCGTAATAGTAATCGTGATCGTAATCGTAATCGTAATCGTAATCGTAAACGTCATCGTATTCGTGATCGTAATCGTATTCATAATCGTAATCGTAATCGTATTCGTATTCGTATTCGTAATCGTAATCGTAATCGTATTCGTAATCCGTAATCGTAATCGTATTCGTAATCGTATTTGTAATCGTAATCGTAATCGTAATCGTAATTGTAATTGTAATCGTAATCGTAATCGTAATCGTATTCATAATCGTAATCGTAATCGTAATCGTAATCGTAATCGTAATCGTAATCATAATCGTAATCGTAATCGTAATCGTAATCGTAATCGTAATCGTAATCGTAATCGTAATCGTCATCGTATTCGTGATCGTAATCGTAATCGTAATCGTAATCGTAATCGTAATCGTAATCGTAATCGTAATCGTAATCGTAATCGTAATCGTAATCGTAATCGTAATCGTAATCGTAATCGTAATCGTAATCGTAATCGTAATCGTAATCGTAATCGTAATCGTAATCGTAATCGTAATCATACTCTTAATTGTAATCGTATAATCGTAATCGTAATCGTAATCGCAATCGTAATCGTAATAGCAAACGTAATCGTAATCGTAATCGTAATCGTAATCGTAATCGTAATCGTAATCTTAATCATAATCGTAATCGTAATCGTAATCGTAATCGTAATCGTAATCGTAATCGTAATCGTAATCATAATCTTAATTGTAATCGTATAATCGTAATCGTAATCGCAATCGTAATCGTAATCGTAATCGTAATCGCAATCGTAATCGTAATCGTATTCGTAAACGTAATCGTAATCGTAATAGTAATCGTGATCGTAATCGTAATCATAATTCATAATCGTAATCGTAATCGTAATCGTGTTCGTATTCGTATTCGTAATCGTAATCGTAATCGTAATCGTAATCATAATCGTAATCGCAATCATAATCGTAATCATAATCGTATTCGTAATCGTAATCGTAATCGTAATCGTAATCGTAATCGTAATCGTCATCGTATTCGTGATCGTAATCGTAATCGTAATCGTAATCGTAATCGTAATCGTAATCGTAATCGTAATCGTAATCGTAATCGTAATCGCAATCGTAATCGTAATCGTAATCGTAATCGCAATCGTAATCGTAATTGTATTCGTAAACGTAATCGTAATCGTAATCGTAATAGTAATCGTGATCGTAATCGTAATCGTAATCGTATTCGTAATCGTAATCGTAATCTTAATTGTAATCGTATAATGGTAATCGTAATCGTAATCGCAATCGTAATCGTAATAGCAAACGTAATCGTAATCGTAATCGTAATCGTAATCGTAATCGTAATCGTAATCTTAATCGTAATCATAATCGTATTCGCAATCGTAATCGTAATCGTAATCGTAATCGTAATCGTAATCGTAATCGTCATCGTCATCGTAATCGTATTCGTAATCGTATTCGTAATCGTAATCGTAATCGTATTCGTAAACGTAATCGTAATCGTAATCGTAATAGTAATCGTGATCGTAATCGTAATCATAATTCATAATCGTAATCGTAATCGTAATCGTATTCGTATTCGTAATCGTAATCGTAATCGTAATCGTAATCATAATCGTAATCGCAATCATAATCGTAATCATAATCGTATTCGTAATCGTAATAGCAAACGTAATCATAATCATTATCGTGATCGTAATCGTAATCGTAATCGTAATCGTAATCATAATCGTATTCGCAATCGTAATCGTAATCGTAATCGTAATCGTAATCGTAATCGTAATCGTAATCGTAATCGTAATCGTAATCGTCATCGTAATCGTATTCGTAATCGTATTCGTAATCGTAATCGTAATCGTATTCATAAACGTAATCGTAATCGTAATCGTAATAGTAATCGTGATCGTAATCGTAATCATAATTCATAATCGTAATCGTAATCGTAATCGTAATCGTAATCGTAATCGTAATCGTAATCGTAATCGTAATCGTAATCGTAATCGTAATCGTAATCGTAATCGTAATCGTAATCGTATTCGTAATCGTAATCGTAATCGTATTCGTAATCGTAATCGTAATCGTAATCATAATCGTAATCGTAATCGTAATCGTAATCGTAATCGTAATCGTAATCGTAATCGTAATCGTCATCGTATTCGTGATCGTAATCGTAATCGTAATCGTAATCGTAATCATAATCGTAATCGTAATCGTAATCGTAATCGTAATCGTAATCGTAATCGTAATCGTAATCGTAATCGTAATCGTAATCGTAATCTTAATCGTAATCATAATCGTATTCGTAATCGTAATCGTAATCGTAATCGTAATCGTAATCGTAATCGTAATCGTAATCGTAATCGTAATCGTCATCGTAATCGTATTCGTAATCATATTCGTAATCGTAATCGTAATCGTAATCGTAATCGCAATCGTAATCGTAATCGTAATCGTATTCGTAAACGTAATCGTAATCGTAATCGTAATAGTAATCGTGATCGTAATCGTAATCATAATTCATAATCGTAATCGTAATCGTAATCGTATTCGTATTCGTAATCGTAATCGTAATCGTAATCGTAATCGTAATCATAATCGTAATCGCAATCATAATCGTAATCATAATCGTATTCGTAATCGTAATCGTAATCATAATCATAATCATAATCGTAATCGTAATCGTATTCGTAATCGTAATCGTAATCGTAATCGTAATCGTAATCGTAATCGTAATCGTAATCGTAATCGTAATCGTCATCGTATTCGTGATCGTAATCGTAATCGTAATCGTATTCGTAATCGTAATCGTAATCGTAATCATAATCGTAATCGTAATCGTAATCGTAATCGTAATCGTAATCGTAATCATAATCGTAATCGTAATCGTAATCGTCATCGTATTCGTGATCGTAATCGTATTCATAATCGTAATCGTAATCGTATTCGTAATCGTAATCGTAATCGTAATCATAATCGTAATCGTAATCGTAATCGTAATCGTAATCGTAATCGTAATCGTAATCGTAATCGTAATCGTAATCGTAATCGTAATCATAATCGTAATCGTAATCGTAATCGTAATCGTAATCGTAATCATAATCATAATCGTAATCGTAATCGTAATCGTATTCATAATCGTAATCGTAATCGTAATCTTAATTGTAATCGTATAATCGTAATCGCAATCGTAATCGTAATCGCAAACGTAATCGTAATCGTAATCGTAATCGTAATCGTAATCGTAATCGTAATCGTAATCGTAATGGTAATTGCAATCGTAATCGTAATCATAATCGTAATCGTAATCGTAATCGTAATCGTAATCGTAGTCGTAGTCGTAATCGTAATCGTAATCGTCATCGTAATCGTAATCGTAATTGTATTCGTAATCGTAATCGTAATCGTAATCGTAATCGTCATCGTAATCGTAATCGTAATCGTAATCGTAATCGTAATCGTAATCGTAATCGTAATCGTAATCGTAATCGTAATCGTAATCGTAATCGTCATCGTCATCGTCATCGTCATCGTAATCGTAATCGTAATCGTAATCGTAATCGTAATCGTAATCGTAATCGTCATCGTAATCGTCATCGTAATAGTAATCGTAATCGTAATCGTAATCGTCATCGTAATCGTAATCGTAATCGTAATCGTAATCGTAATCGTAATCGTAGTCGTAATCGTAATCGTAATCGCAATCGCAATCGTAATCGTAATAGTAATCGTAATTGTAATCGTAAAATTAATCGTAATCGTAATCGTAATCGTAATCGTAATCGTAATCGTAATCGTAA
>NC_134802.1:37616722-37621722 GCF_046742065.1 Oratosquilla oratoria
CCGCAGCTAGCCAGCGCCTCACCCCCTTATACTATCTATATATTGTGTGCTGGTGCTGTAATCAGAAGCGTGAAGGTCTCGAATTTGCTTAGTTGTGGGTTCGAGTTCTGCAGGTATCGTACTGACTGCCACCTGCCCCAGCAGTTCCCAATCAGCAAAGGGGAAAGCGGATGGTACCAACAGCAGCAACTCAACGCCTCCTGGCGTAAGCACTTCACCATCTTTATCTACCAGCAGACATTTTCCATTGATACATATTCTTTTACCAACAAAATTAATGAGTCTTGATGGTGTACGGTGTGGGGTGGTTCTTTTCTTCCTTGATGTTCTCCCTCGAGAGTGGAGAAACTTGAAAGCTTATTCTACGGGAGAGAACATCAAGGAAGAAAAAAACCACCTTGGGAAGGTCTTCAAAGACAATGGGTACCCCAGGGCAGTGGTGAAAAGTGGACAGCAAGACAGGAGAACAACGCGGAAGGCGGGAGACCCCCTAGCACTAACAGAATTACGGTGCCCTACATAAAAGGGCCGTCTGAAGTGACGGCCAGGCTTTTAAATAAACACGGGGTGTCGGTTGCGCACAAACCAATGAACACTCTGCACGGTATCCTGACAAAGGTGAAGGACAAAGAAATTGAAGAAGACCAGGCTGGGATAGTATACGACATCGAATGCAGAGATTGCGATGCACATTACGTGGGAAAGACTGGAAAGAATGTGACAACACGGGTACTAGAACACCGGAGGGCGATAGGTAGTAAGGATAACAGCTCGACGATTTTTAGACACTGTGAGGACTGACAACACGAAATGGACTGAAAAAATGCGGGGATCAGATACAAAGCTGGCGGAAAAGGAGCAAGATTATTTTTGGAAGCTTGGGGCCAGTGATCATAGTAGTATAAACCGTTGCATCACTTTGAACGCCGTGTATGAAGAAATGAGGGGGAGGGTGGAGAAAAGGACTATGTAAACATCAGTGGGAAGGATGGTGGATTTTGTCAGATATACGCCGAATGGTTGGTACGGGGTTTGTTGGGTCCGGCCGCTTTAGTCTGGGTATTCAAATTATATATTTGTTTAGGAATGCTACTGTGTTAACTATGAATATTCATATTGTTACTTGCATTATGTCATTATTCCACAAAATTTGAACTTTCTACAATTTCGATATTTATAACGGCCACCTGGTAGACTTTCCTCGGGGTGGCACACGTGCTAATATATAATGATTTCCTTTGTATACCTATGTATGGATGGTCGACAGTCCATTGAAGATGATGAGCGTCCTGAACATCCATCCACACGTCGACAAAATCAACACCCCGGTGCGGGCAAATCGACGTCTGACTGTCAGGGAGTGTGCTGAAGAGTGTGGGATATCAGTTGGATTTTGTTACGAGATTTTGACAAAAAGAATGAAGGTGCACCGCGTTGCTGCGAAATTTGTGCCACGCCTGATAACGGACAAACAAAAAGCTCATCGCATCTAGGTTTGTCAGGGACTCCTTGATAGTTCAGAAGAAAATAAAAACTTCTTGTCCAGGCTCATAATAAGTGATGAATTGTGAGTTTATGGTTTTGACATTGAAACGAAGGTCCAATCGTCCTAGTGGATGATTGAAACATCCCCCAGACCCAAAAGCTCGCCAAGTTCGATCCAAGGTCAAAGTGATGCTGACAGTTTTCTTCCATGCTAGGGGTGTTGTTTACCACGAGTACCTCCCCGAAGGTTCCACAGTGAACCAGATCTACTACACTGAAGTTCTGAAACGTCTGAGGGACGCCAATCGTCGCAAAAGGCCAGAAATGTGGAGGAGTGCCGACTGGTTTTTCAAAAGACCCTTGAAATGAGGCAGATTTGAGACGATTTCAAAGATTAAGGCAAATGCGACGAAGAACATTACAAAATAAGCGCACTAGGATTGTTTCAACGAGTGGAAACACCGTTGGGGTAAGTGCGTGCGTTGTGGAGGAGAGTACTTTGAAGGGGAGACAGATCTGTCACTTCTAAATAAAGAACATTTTGCTTTACAATGTCAGTCCGGGTATTTTCAAAAGACCTCGTATATCTATCTATATATCTATCTATCTATCTATATATATATATATGTATATATATATACATATATATATGTATATATATATACATATAAATATGAGTGGAAGGGTGGTGAGGTAAACACCAGGAACCGTTGGAGTTTTTATTTCTAACGTTTCGTCCTGAAAGGACTTCCTCAGAGTGTACACAAACAAATATTTGACAGCTTATATACCCACAGCTTAACCCGTTCCTCCCCGTTCGTCTTCGCTCCTCGTGCACCCCCGTTCAGCATCACGAATAACCAAGCTGGCCGTTACTCTCGCCAACTTTACAAATCCATCACGGTGGTTGCTACATGGATGTAAATTGATATAGGCTGCCTCAATTACTTTTCTTTGTTTTGTTAGACCTTTATGCAGCACCTCTGTTCTTTCCCAATCTGGTAGGTGGCCAAAGTTGTCTAGGTGGATCACTAAGGAATTTGATGTTCTGTGAGCTCTGATATCGCTTTTGTGTTCATAGGTACGTTTCTTTATCCCTCTGCTGGTTTCTCCGAAATAACTAATGGGACAGCTTTTATATGGAATTTTGTAAATCAAGCTGTTCTCTACTGCATCGGCTTTACTATTGTTCTTACTCCTCACAATCTCTCCTATCCTGGTACCAGTGCCGAACGCAATTATAAGCCCTGCTCGGGTGAACAACTGTTCCATTCAACTAGCGCGTCTTGAGTTGGGGACGGACAAAAACCCACCACTGTCAACCTCACTCTCTTCTCTTTTATCCCCTCTGCTCCTTTATTCTTAATGCCTTCTCCCTCAATCTGTGTAAAAGGCCTTCTGGATACAGTAGATTTTTTTAAATATCAAAAATGTGATTGAACTCTTCCTGGAGGAATTCATCACTACACATTCTGAAAGCTCTCAGGAAGAAACCAATGACAATTCCACTTTTAATTCTGTCGTTGTGGGCCGAGTAAAAATGCACGATGTCATCCTTGCTGGTGCCTTTCCTATAAACTGAGAATGCGGTCTTATTCCCTCTTCTCCAGCCCACCGTGTCCAGGAAGGCCAATCTATTATTTTCTTCATGCTCCATTGTGAACTGAATGTCCTGTTCTATCCCGTTTAACCTATTCAATTTTTCGTTGAGATCGGTTTCCCTCGGAGCAACGACCAGTACGTCATCTACGTAACGCATCCAAGTGGAATCCTGGCCCATTACGTTCACAAAATGATCCCTTTCTAACAATTCCATGTACAATGAGGCTAACACTGCACTTAAGGGACTCCCCATTGCGAGCCCACGGCACTGGAAAAATTCCTCGTCATTGAAGACGAAGGAGCCAAATCTCACACACAGGGAAATTAATTTCAAGAAGTCTTCCTTACCTAGAGGTAAATCTTCATCTCTCATGTTGGAAACCACCTCCCTAGCTGCCCCATGGAGCGCCACTCACTCTCGGCAGAGGCAGAAGTGGAAGAGGTGGAACGTTCTTTGGATTGTAGGGAGGATTCACTCTTCTTACAGAGCGCACTCTTGAGAAGATAAATGTCCTCCTCACACTTCTTGAGACGGTCCTCCAGGTTCACACAACCATCAAAAGCCATTTTGCTCCTCCTTTAGCAATACAAACGGCAAAGAGAAAATATCAATCAACAAAAGAAACAAAAGCGGTCACTAAATAAACTAAATAAACGTAGTTTACTCTGTTTACCTTATACTTTTACCTCTACCTTTGGAGTACAGTAACAGATTACTGTTTTGGTTCGAAATTACTAGAACACTACACTTTATCTTATACCTGTAACTGCAAAACGCTATATGTTTACAATTACAAAAACAAAACAAAATCACTTGTCACTATTTGAAAAAATAAACTTCAAAGGAAGTAATAACTTTAACAAGAGGTATTCGCTAGCTGGTCTTACAAAGAGGTATTCGCTAGCACACAGACACACTCACACATACAAATACCAACATGCACACACACGCAAACACACACACACACACACACACACACACACACACACACACACACACACACACACACACACACACACACACACACACACACACACACACACACACACACACACACACACACACACACACACACACACGACTCGGTGGCGCGGTTGGTAGAGTCCCAGACTGTAAGTACGACGGTACCGGCGGTACCTGGTTTGAATCCTGACCAGGGCTGAAACTGTTTCAGTATCGCTGCGCTTCGAGTCGTTACTCAAACTCTCGTGGGCGGGGAGTTGGGTGTGTGTGTGTGCGTGTAAGGTCATAGCATTACCCAAAGATCGGTCATACGATCTCTGAGCTCTCTTCCGGGAGGGAAATAGCTGTCGATCACGAGTCCAACATGTGATCCAAAGACCACCATCACACACACACACACACACACACACACACACACACACACACACACACACACACACACACACACACACACACACACACACACACACACACACACACACACACACACACACACACACACACACACACATACAAATACACACACAAGTGTGTGTGTGTGTGTGTGTGTGTGTGTGTGTGTGTGTGTGTGTGTGTGTGTGTGTGTGTGTGTGTGTGTGTGTGTGTGTGTGTGTGTGTGTGTGTGTGTGTGTGTGTGTGTGTGTGTGTGCGTGAATACACTACTAGTCGTATATCCAAAACTACTGTAGAATGGTTCTGTAAAGAAGTTCTTTAACCTATACATTGGAGAATAAACGTGGAAAAACAAAGAGAATAATTGAAAAGGATTTTACACGAGGACTTACACAAACGGGCTAATGGAAACTTAAAAGCAACAATTTCTATCGGAGCCAAACGTCAACAATATATATACATATGCATGTCCATTCTTGCTCTCACCAAATTCACGTACACACAAGTATACACCTCAAAACGACATGCTGGTGTAGTGGTAATCGTCGAAGCCTAG
>NC_134802.1:37626722-37629222 GCF_046742065.1 Oratosquilla oratoria
TTTGTACGTCTCATATGACTCCCCCGTCCTCTTTTGTAACCAATCTGTGAATGCTTGCTTCTTCTCTTCTACAACCTTCTTTGTTTCCTCATCCCACCATTCACTACCCTTTCTTCTATTTCCCCTGTCCTTCTTGTTCCACACACCATCCTTGCACACTTTAAGACTCCCTCCTTGAACCATCCCCATTCCTCCTCCACACCCATCTCTGCTCTATCCTTTACTCCCTCCCACTCCTCCTTCAGCTTCTTTTCGTACTCCTTCTCCTTTTCCTTTTCATTCAAGGAGTTCACTCTAAGAACCTCCCTACCTTTTGTCCCTTTCCTCTTTCTCCATCTATCCTCCACTCTCAGCTTACCTTCCACCAAAAAATGATCTGATATTCCCCCACCCTCTCCCCTTAGCACATGTACATCCTTAACTCTTCCTATCATAATCCTATTTACCACTACATATCCATTAGCGCTCTATCTACCACCCTTCCCTCCACCACCCTCTCCCATGTGTACTTATGCTTGACTTTCTTCCGAAACACTGTATTTGCTATCATCAACTCTCTTTCTAGACACATTTCCACCATCAACTCTCCACTAAGATTCTTTCCTGGAACTCCACACTTCCCAACCACTCCATCGATTGGACCATTTCCCACCCTAGCATTAAGGTCTCCCAGTACTATTACATTGACATTTCTTCCCAAACCCTCTATGCACTCATTTAAATCTATCCAAAAGGCCTCCCTTTCTTCCACGCTCTTCTCACTGCCAGGCCCATATGCACTTACAAAGACCCACATCTCCTTTCCCAGTTTCACCTTCATCCACATTATCCTTGAGGAAACCTCCTTCCACTCCACTACCTGTTTACCTATCTCCTCACTTACTAGAATAGCCACCCCTTCCCTCCCTCGCCCTCTCTTCACTCCTGATAACCTCCCACTTACACTCCCAAACTTACACTCACCCTTCCCTTTCAACTTAGTTTCACTCAAAGCCAACACATCCATCTTTCTTCTCACAAACATACTACCTATCTCTTCCCTTTTACTCTTATCTGTACCACATCCACGCACATTAAAAGACCCAAACCTTAGGGTGCTGGCCCGAGGCCCTCCAGCACCCCTTATAAGAACATAACATAAGAACATAAGAAATAAAGGAGACTGCAAAAGACCATAAGGCCTACACTAGGCAGCTCCGTATCCATCACCACCTGTCGTCCCCATCCATAAAGTTGTCTAATCGTTTTTTAAAACAACTGATAGTTTCAGCGCTTACTACGTGGTTACTAAGTTTATTCCATTCATCGACTACCCTATTTGTAAACCAATTCTTGCCTATTACCTTCTTAAATCTAAATTTGTCCAGTTTATACCCATTACTGCGAGTCCTGCCCTGTTGTTTTATTATGATGACCTTGTTTGCATCACCCTTGTTATAGCCTTTGATCCACTTGAACACTTCTATTAGATCACCCCGCACTCTGCGTCTTTCCAGAGAGTGTAAGTTTAGGTGCCTAAGCCTCTCTTCGTAAGGCAAATTTCCGAGTCCTTGTATCATTTTGGATGTACTGTGTCTTGCGACACTGCTTCTGACCCAGGGCGGTGGGCAGGGTGCAGGGATGACCCGTCATCCAGGAGGTGCTCAGATGAGAGGGAGGGTGGGAGGGGTGTGGAGTGTATTTAGGGATGAAATGGGTGGGAGTGTTTTTATGCCTTTCCCTTTTTGGCTACCTCCCTTGGAAGGGGGAAAAAGCCTTGGTATATGTATGATGTTATCTATTAATTGATATATCTATTTACATATTTATTCATTTATTCGTCTATTCCTTTATTCATTTATATATTAACTTATACATATATTCATTCATTTATTTATTCTTATATTGAATTATCTTATTTTTTTACACATTGTTCAGTAATTAATTGATATATCTATTTATATATTTATTCATTTATTCGTCTATTCTTTTATTCATTTATATATTAATTTATACAAATATTAATTAATTTATTTATTCATATATTGAATTATCTTATTTTTTGCACGTTGTTTATTAATTAATTGATATATCTATTTACATATATTCATTCAGTTATTTATTCTTATATTGAATTATCTTATTTTTTGTACGTTGTTTATTAATTAATTGATATATCTACTTACATATTTATTCCTTTATTCGTCTATTCCTTTATTCATCTATATATTAATCTATACATATATTCATTCATTTATTTATTCATATATTGAATTATCTTATTTTTTGCACATTGTTCATTAATTAATTCATATATCTATTTACATATTTATTCTTTTATTCGTCTATTCCTTTATTAATTCATATATTAATTTATACATATATTCACTTTTCTTTTTAGGAATATGCCCCGTGGGGCTACAGGGAGAAGGATGCCTCTCCCCGTCCCTTTCTTCTCGCCTCTTACGATCCAAGTGGGAAACTTGGTGGCAGTACTCTTCTCCCCCACCACAGAAAGAGA
>NC_134802.1:37636722-37639222 GCF_046742065.1 Oratosquilla oratoria
CTGATTATTGCAAAATATATATATGTATATATACAAATACAATGATTCTACTATTCCAGCTTTTCAGTTCAGTATTGTACTCAAGGAAACACTAGTTTATTTTTGCAGAAGAAAAAAAAATTCTCGCTAATACTTCTACTGCTACCAATATGTCTCCTGTATTGTACAAAATATCATATATTTTTTATATTCACTATATCATATGTATCTAGATAAATGTAGAGAATAGTATCTGTTTTCGTTGTACGCCATGGGCGGCTTAAGAACTAACAAAGTTATTTCTACCACGAATCTACGCCGTATATAAATTAGGGTTAATAAGCATCGTAAATCTAAGACTTGCATAAGTTTGCGTATACGTTTACGTTGTAAATTAATGACATAAGTCATACAAAACCCAAGTCATGCGTCATATGAAAATAAAGACCAGTTTCTATCGTATTCTTTTGTTGTTTGGTATTTAAGATGTTTCTATAGTTCCTTTATAGTTACACTAATGTATGTCAACAAAATTGTATTTCTCTTAAAGAAATAAATATGTATTTACTTGGGTCAGGTGCATGTATTCACATGGGACATTTACAACATATACAAATTTATCAGCCCATGAGAAATGCATGTCGTAAATCTACGATGTACCCAATTAGAGATATGAAAAATACGATGTAAACAGATCCACTAAGCTCTCTTGAAGACAACGACCACTGCATTGTATTATACATGTAAGCAATGCCTCCTTGCTCGATCTCTTTGATGCCATTACATTGTTTATAACGAATTATCGTGAACTGTACAATGTTTCTGTAGTTATTGAGAGTGTGTTTATGTGTCTTAGCCGTGTCTTCTTTTGTACTCGTATAGGAAATATGCGATGCAAACAAATCGTTTCTTAATGAAGATTGCCACAGCTGTAATTATTGACAACTTTACATTGTCTTTGTTGTTGTCGATCGTGTGAATAACAAACATATCTCATTCATGCATTCTTTGGTATAGATATTATACGATATAAACAAATCGTTTCCTACGATTCCTACACTTAAGCGTTTATAATTGCAGGCAATTGTACACTGTTTTTTTTCATTGATTGTGTGTATAACAGACATGTTTTGGCCGCGTCCTCTTTGGCATAGGAAATATACGACATTACAAACCATTTCCTACAATTGCAAGCAACTGTGCATTATTTTCGTTGTTATTAATCGTGTGGTTAATAGACATGTCTTGGTCGTGTAATCTTTGCTCGATATAAACAAATAGTTTCTAAATGAAGACATTACCCACATCCGTGTGGCTAACACAATCGTACCTTCATTGGCATAGGAAATATAGGATATAAACAAAATTCCTAATGGAGATATCACCCACTGCCACGGATACAACACTAGGTAACTCTACATTATTTTGGTTGTTATTGATCATGTGAATAATAGACATGTCTTGGCAGTGCATCCTCTGGTATGGAAAAGATACGATATAGATAAATTATTTCGTAATGAAAATATAACGCTCTACTTCGGTCATAATTGTAGGCAACTTTACATTGTGCCCCTTATTGTGGGCAGCAAGGAAGACGGACGCGGCCTCTGCATACTTACTGTACTCGGTGGATGTAATTGTTCAAACTGAACGAGATATTCACCGTTTATATTGCAAGGCGCTGCTGTACACTCTCTCCCTAGTGTGTTAATTAAACAGCAATGGTCCTTTGCAATGGTCGGTTTGTGTTGCATAGACCGATTTCAATTTGTGGTTTTCCGATTATAAGATCTGACTGTATTGGAATGGGTTTAAGCTCAAAGGGGGTTAAGCTCCGAAGCTTCCATTCAGGTTAGCAGTAGAATATTTTATTCATATGAAGAGGAGGACTTTGGTATTAAAATCGAGATAAAACGTAGTTTCTCTTTATTCTTAAGATTTTTTTAAACCAATAATGTAACATTTTATATAAATACAGTTGAGGACTACTTATAATTACTAGTAATCGGTGTTTTTCTTTCATTCAATAAACATATATTGATTTTATTCAGCTGAAGGATGTCTATTGGTATCCATAGATGGTGAGGTTCCTTTCATGCAAAAATTTATTATTGCAAAATGTAGTTAAACCCTTTAAAAATGGCTGTACGATAAAAACACTTTACCAGCGTCTAGAGCATGATCCCTACTATGTATTTATGCAATAAAACTTTTTTTTTTTCTTAAGTCTGGGGGTGGGGGACCTCCTTAACTTAATTTTTCCAAGGAAAAACAATTGAAAGATTACAGAGCTGTATAATTCAGTCAAGTCATTTCTAGTTGTTAAGATTATCAAAGCTCACTAGCATGCTCTGAGGCCATTATTTCATACATATAGGAATTAGATATGAAAGTTATATAGAATTCTCGTCACGTGTATTGAAAAGATAAGAGAATATGAACTGAGTATTAGTATAATTTTAAGACCAATTGGCGTGCTATGTAGCCATAGTATCTAATGAATCTTAGAGTAAAAGCAGGG
>NC_134802.1:37654222-37657065 GCF_046742065.1 Oratosquilla oratoria
TCTAATAAGTACAATAGCAAAGATTTGTGAAAGAATTGTCAAAAGTAGATGGGTAAAATATAAAAAAAAAAAAAAAAAACGTGCTAAATCCAAGGCAATTTGGATTCAGACAAGGACGATTATGCGTCACCAATTTAATATGTTTCTATTCAAGGCTAATAGATATAATACAAGAAAGAGATGGGCTGATTGTGCATTTCTAGACATAAAAAAAGCTTTTGACAAAGTACCACATAAGAAGTTGCTTAAGAAATTAGAAACCGGAGGAATACAGGGCAAACTGCTTAAATGGATGGAAGACTTTTTGCAAGAAAGAAAAATGATAGTAGTGATAAGAGACAAACACTCAAAATGGGATGAAGTAATAAGTGGGGTTCCACAAGGAACAGTTTTGGCCCCAATAATGTTTGTTATATATATTAATGATATGGATGAAGAAATTGAAAGTTATATGAGCTTCTTTGCAGATGATGCAAAACTACTAAAAAAAAAAAGTGAACACTAAATAAAGTCTGCGAATGGAGTAGGAAGTAGGAGATGGAGTTCAATACTAAAAAGTGTAGTATAATGGAATTTGGAAAAAGCAAAAACAGAATAACAGGATCATATAAATTGGGAGAAGAAAGAATAAAAAAAGTTGAAAATGAGAAGGACCTGGGAGTCATTGTTATGAATAATATGTCACCTGAGAAACAAACAAATAAGATTTTTGGTGAGACTTATAATTCAATAAGAACAATCAAAGTGGCATTTACATACCTGGATGAAGAAATGGTGAAGAAAATACTAATCACTCTGATAAGACCAAGATTGTAATATGCAGCAACGATGTGGTCATCAAGTACAAAAAATATGTATAAAAAAAACTTGAAAGAATACAAAGAGCAATTACAAAATTGGCACCAACACTCTCAAAACTATCATATGAAGAGAGACTAGCAAAACTTCAGCTACAGACACTAGAGCAAAGAAGAGAGAAAGGAGATTCGATAGCTATTTACAGAATTATAAAAGGCATAGAAATTATTGATAGAGAGGACCTAATAAAATGGGATGATAGAAATACAAGAGGACACGGAAAGAAAATCAAGAAAGACAGCTATAGAAGAGATCTGAAAAAGAACAGCTTTTCTCACAGAGTAATAGACAATTGGAACAAGTTAGATGAGAAAGTAGTGTGTGCAAAAACAATACATGAATTTAAAAATAGTTTAGATAAAATGAGATATGAAGACGGGATACCACGAACATAGCTCCCCTTCCCGTAAAATACAACTAGGTAAATACACAAACACACACACACACACACACACACACACACACACACACACACACACACACACACACACACACACACACACACACACACACACACACACACACACACACACACACACACACACACACATACACACACACACACACACACACACACACACACACACACACGCACACACACACACACACACACACACACACACACACACACACACACACAGACACACACACACACACGCACACAGACACACACACACACACACACACACGCACGCACGCACGCACACACACACACACACACACACACACACACACACACACACACACACACACACACACACACACACACACACACACACACACACACACACACACACACATACACACACACACTCACACACACACACAAACATGTTCACTCCCTCCACATCTGCCTTCGATTCCTCTTTTACTAGTCTTTCTTCACTCATTCTTTCCCAATACTCTTTCATCCACCCTATCTCCCAACTCACTTACCACCCCTATTCTTCTCCTCACCTGCTCTTTTCTCACTCTATCCTCCCTAGTAACTCATACTTCTCAGATACCTCATCTCAAACATATTCAAACTCCTTCTCTCTTTCTCTCTTATGTTCCATTTTCTGCCCCATACACTGCTGTTGGCACAATCACTCCTTAATACAATTTCCTCTTGGTATCCATTCCCAAATGTCTATTCCTCATTACACTTTTTAATCCACCAAGGCATTTACTCGCTTCTCTCAATCTACATTCTATCTCCACCTCCACTCCTCCCTTAACTGACACATTCGCACATAAGTATCTAAAACTATCCACTTTCTCCAATCTCTCTCCCTTAATGCTCACTTAGAGTCTGCTGCCACTTTCACCCGTTGTACATCTTATCACCTTACTTTTACCCACATTTATGTTCAACTTCCTTCTTTCACACATTCTCCCAAACTCTGTCACTAACTTCCTCAATCCCTCCTTGATCCTGTTACAAGCGCAGTGTCGTCCGCAAACAACAGCTGGCTCAACTCCCAATTTTCTCCATTTTCTTTAACCATCTGCAATTCCTGACCCACCACCCTTGCATTTACCTCTCACACCACTCCATCCATGTATAAGTTGAACAGCCAGGGCGACATAACACATCCCTGATGAAGTCCCATCTTTACTTTAAACCACTCACTCTCTCCATTTCTGATCCAAACACAAGCTCTACTACTCTCGTAAAAACTCTTGACAGCTCCCAAAAGCTTTCCTCCTATCCCATATATCTGTAAAACCTCCCACAGTGCCTTCCTGTCTACCCTATCATAAACCTTTTCCAAATCCATAAAAGCCCCCAAAACATCCTTACATATTTATCTTACCACAAAAAATCTGATCTATGCAACCTCTACCTGTCATAAATCCACACTGTTCCTCACCAATTACTCCCTCTGTTCATCTCCTAATCCTCTCAATCAAGATCCTCCCATAGGCCTTCCCGACTACACTTAACAAGCTAATCCCCCTGAAACTACTACATTCACAATTGTCCTCTTTTTCCTTGTAAA
>NC_134802.1:37665065-37667565 GCF_046742065.1 Oratosquilla oratoria
CCTGAGAAGTATGGTAGGGGTTACTAGGCGGGATAGAATGAGAGCGAGGAGGTGAGGAGAAGAGCGGAAGTGGAAAAAGAGTTGGGAGATAAGGTTGATGAAAGAGTATTGGGATGGTTTGGACACATAGAAATAATGAGTGTAGAAAGATTGGTAAAAGGGGTGTGGAAGCCAGAGGTGGATGGAGTGAAGATGAGGGGCGGTCAAGGATGAGATGGATGGACGGGGATAAAGGGGCATTGGGAAAGAGGGGGTATCTGTTAAGGAAGGAAGGGAAAAGACAGAAGATGGGGAGAATGATTGTGTATGGATGATGCTGTGATGCATGGAAGGCAGTAGATGGGGGATTGGGGGCTAGGAAGTATTTGTGAATGATATTCTGACGCATACCGAAGGGATTTCTCCCCGTCTTCTCTTTTCCTGCAAGAGGGGACGGAGGGGGGGAGGTCGCCGATTAAATGAAGCGGCCTTGCTGTGAATGTGCTGTGTCTTGTAAAAGGCCCATGTTATATGTATGTATATATGTATCTAAATATGTTCATGTGCATATAGATGATAAAACTAAATAATCAAGATTGTGGGAGAAACTCAAAAATAAGTTAAAAAGTGCTAAAGTTTAACTTACAACATTTTCTAAAAATATCAACAGAACTAAAAAAAAAAAAAAAAGACTTATTCTTAAATTCCGTCTGATTAATAAATGTGTGTTCTAGCTGGACAGTATGATATAGAATGTGAAGACATGAAAATATTTTTGATGAAATTACGTTTGATTCTAACGTTCTTGAAAGGTGTTTAACCCTTAACAGGTAAAGGTCTTTTTGACAAACGATTCAGGTAAAGCGGGGTCTGACAGACCCCAAACACAAAAAATAAAAATAAAATACTTTTACTGCATTTATTGACATAGAAATCAAAACATATGTACTTCAACTTATATTCTTCCATTTACATGCTTAAAAGTGACTATAATTGTTAGACATATATTTTAATGGAAATTACAAAAAAAAATATGAAAAATAGGATATTGTTGACTTCAGAGGGTGCTTGACTGAAAACATGAAACATGAAGCGGTTGGTCATCATCATTTTGTAGAGACCAATGTCCCAACTATCTTTAAGGAAAAGCAGAGCTACAACAAATGAATAATAAATGTTTTTCATAAACCATGAAATCTGAAGAAAATAAAACGAGGTGATTGTTTTGATTGAGCAATTTTACGCAAAAATTATGGACTGGTTTTAATGAAATTTTCAGGGAAGGTTGATACTAGGTCCAGCAAACAATCTATAAGTTTTAATGGTATCTAAGTTTATTATTTATAAGTTTTTATGGCTCTAAGCACTCCTACCCTGACTCAGCAAAACCCCATCCTTCGTTGACGGAAGTTTGTGGTCTCAGAGGGTTTTGAGTTTTCTTGAGAGGACATGAGTCGAGCAATTCATACATAATGCTAGTGATAATGAAGAACATATTTTATTGGATATACTGAAAGTGGAATTTGTGATACTGAAGAATCTAATTGCAGTCATCGCAGATGGGGGTTGAATGGTCCTGACACACTGGTCTTTTGCAGTGTAGGCAGTAGTTATTGGTCTTCCTGTCAGACTTCCGGTCACACAAGGCACATCGCTTTCTCATAGAAGAGGTATCCGCTTGCTGATGGGGCATGTTCAAGCCAAAGACCGTTCTGATGGTCATCAAAGTACTTTTGTGCATCACCTTGAAGTTCATCCTCTCCTCTGCCCATGGCCGTATCATCTCTTCTGCCAGCTCAATCAGATACTTCCGGCGTGATGAAAGTTCCGCCTGTCCATCACGTTTCCTCATTTCATTGCAGGTGATATAGGAGTTGACACCGGCGGCGTTGACCAGTCCGTACATTATGCACAAGGCCACCGTTTGGTTATTCGGCTGCACGTATATCGGGCACACATTTGATCAAACGCGTCAACCTCTCCTTTTGTGTTGTTATAATACAAGATGATTTCTGGCTTCCCACAGTCATCCATAACAGGTTGTTGGTGCATTGAGGAGATCAACTGCACAAATTTTTTCTTCTTCTTGTCAGGTAAATGTGACACAAGTGCCATGGTTATGTCAAAGAGGAAAGCCGTGCACCCTTTTCTGATGACCGTCTTGTCTGTCATCAGAGCTGGTACTTGTGGCTTCTTGTCCCTCAGTATGCCTACATATGTGAGCCCATAATTTTTCAAAAGATCTTGTAAAAGGGGGATAGATGAGAACCAGATGCATGTGTGGGAATAGAGTGGCTGAGGTGTCCTAAAATGTGGCGAGATGTCACATCTTATGATGATATGAGAATAGTGTGAGAAGAAACATATTATCAACAGAACAGAAAATATCAAACATTTATATGTGATACAAAATATGTGATACAAATTAAATTTGAACTAAAAGAGGGGAAGGATGAAATAAATTACAGCTGTATGTGTGGGAATAGAGTGACTGAGGTGCCCTAAAATGTGGCGAGATGTC
>NC_134802.1:37672565-37675065 GCF_046742065.1 Oratosquilla oratoria
ATATATATATATATATATATACATACATACATACACCAAGGCCTACTATTACACAGGACGTGCGCACCGAGATCCCTGGGTCCGCTAGCGGAGGCCATTGCTTTCTTTGTGAGCTAACATTTTATTTTGGACAAATATATCTAAACTAGAAAGCTAACATTGTATATAGGGCAAATATATCAACTATTGACTTATTCAATGCAGTATAAGTTAATATAAACTTTTATAGTGAAATAAGAAACTATTTTTAAGGCACTGTTATGCTTCGAAATGCCAATTTTAGCCGTACTTAACAGGTATTATTGTATGAGGTTAGTGGGCACCAGGGTTGGAGATTTTTTTTTTTTTTTTTTTTATCTTTTTAAAAATATAAAAAAAAATAGTTTTTTTTATCTAAATCAGATTTAATTGTTTTAAATAGATTTTTTTTTATAGATTTTAAATATTATGGGATTGCTATCTGATATGCGACCTGATTGCTAAAGGACATTTTTAGCATATCATTATAAGGAGCAGTGTTATATAGACTTGCCACATGAATACAAGGATAGGTATAAGCCGTATGTGAGGACGGTATGCTCAGGTTCACTCGATTCTTCCAAGAGTTTTCTCATCTTGGTGACATTTGCTGCATTGTCTGTCACAACACTTCCAATGTGACAACCAAAATCTTGTTCAGCCTTCTTGATCGAATTTTGTACAAGTTGTAGAAGATATTCAGCAGTGTGAGGTTTCCTTGATGTGTCTATTGTGTCAACTAAATAAATCTGACCAGTGGATGTTGTTAGAGTGACACATATTATAGGCTCATTATGGATATTAGACCACCCATCAATTGAAAAACATACATTTTCATTATTCAGGTCATCTGCACACTTTTTATATTCCTTTTCATACACAAGATCCAAGTACTTATCATCAATATCTTTTCTGGATGGAGGAATATAACCTGGCCTCAGGCTCTGAACCATCTTGAGAAACTGTATTAAATAAGGACGATTTGACTCACTTCCTTTCCCACCATGACCTCAGTATTAAGAAAGGTGTAATTATAGGTTTCTACCTCAGAGCTCTCAGAATTTGTAGCCCTGAATTCTTAGAGGACGAGTTTAGGCACATAAAGGAGGTCTTTCAGAAATTAAAATATCCAGAGTGCATAATCCACCAGTGCAAGAAAAAGGCACTCAAAATAATGGAAGGGCGGGAACCAACGAAAGATCCAGCTAGGGGGCTTATCCTTCCAGCCAGCAGCGTCACCACCACCCTCACCCGGACACTTGGGCGTTGCAAAATTCAGGTAGTGGGCCAGTCCAGCAGGACTATCAAAGAGCTCTCTAGAAGGAGTGACAGCCAGGACGAGATGTGGGGAAAAAACGCTGGTGTCTACCGCATACCCTGTGCTGGATGTGATAAAGTATATATCGGCGAGACCTCCCGTGACCTGAAGACCCGGATCAGGGAGAATCGCTACGATTCCCGGAACCACATCACCACCAACGCCAGTGTTATCCACCGGAACACCAACGACCACCTGATGGATTGGGATAACGCAGAGTTTCTTTTTAGTGAACCAGACAGGGTGAGGAGGAAATGCCTGGAAGTGGCCGCCATTCAAAGCTTCAAAACCATTGAGCAGAACAGAGGCAAGTTCAATATCGCCCCTCCTAACATCCATCTGTTACCCGCATTATACAAATGTATGAAATGTCCCCCTTAGTCCACTTCAACAAACTGTCCGAAATGTCCTCCTTTATCTCCACCAAGTCCCACCCGTCCCCTTCTCACACCCCCTCCGCCCCTCCACCTACCACCCACCCCTCCCTGATAACCTCTCCCAGTTCCTTCCCCAT
Source organism: Oratosquilla oratoria (assembly GCF_046742065.1). Lineage (NCBI taxonomy): Eukaryota > Metazoa > Arthropoda > Malacostraca > Stomatopoda > Squillidae > Oratosquilla > Oratosquilla oratoria. Next base: position 37,674,416 of record NC_134802.1, read on the forward strand.
CGGCCTATATGTACTCAGAGTGTTTGCCATATGTCTGTACTTGAAAAAGCTGTAACAAGCGAAACGTCGTACCAATAAAGGTTTCGATCTCACACGGTGTTGATTCTCACTATCCAAGTTGTCTTTAAAAATAACAACACTGTTAAAAAACGATGATTAAAAATTCACCTGCTTGTAATGAAGGCTGTGTTTATAGTATCCCTTGCAAAAATTGCAACTTTAATTATATTGGACAAACAGGCAAGGATTCAAAATTGAAAATAAACCAACATAAATATAATGTCAGAACAGGGCAAGTTTCAAGTCGGTTGTTTTTACATTTAAGGGATTTTAATCATTGCATTGACTGGGATAACACAAAGAAAATTGTCTTAAGTAAGGACATTAAGGAGAGGAATATCATAGAATCATGTTATATAAAAACTTCATTTGAGAACAACATGAATATGAGTTCCTTAATAAGTATTTTTCTTCGATCTAGTGTTAGCTCTATCTATTCACCTAAAGAAATGTTACCTTGTTAAGGATATACATTCCTCACGGTTGTTTAATTTTATTCTTTTTGACGAGAGGTGATCCTATTCAGCTTGAGGAAAGCTCTTGCCTCAGTCAAAGGGTTTAAGGAATTACATGCTTGGATTATATGCCTA
>NC_134802.1:37680065-37690065 GCF_046742065.1 Oratosquilla oratoria
AACATATATATACCACTATCCTCCTAATTCACCATTTGTTCAAAGGAACAGAAGGAACGAGCAGTCAGCCTTCTTCCCCTCCCCCACTTGGGTCACTCCGCAGCAAAGCGATAGTTTGGCAGTTCAGCTTAAACAACAGTCCTCAGCCAATCACTGGCCAGGACGTCAGCCTGGATTTACTATATAAACCAGGCATTTCCAAAACTCAGTCTCCATCAGACATCGGCAGCAATTGGCAGCAGACAGTCGGTACTTGCACGAGGATAGTCATACTTGCTAGGGCTACTCTCTAGAGTTGACTAATTCTTATAATCCAACGTTACTTTGGAAGGCTTTCATCTTGGCAGTTAACCATGTCACCTGTTTCTGGGCATTTCCCAGCTCTTTATCTCCTCGACATTTTCGTCTCTTCGTAGCTCTACGGGATCCGCAGGAGTCCTTGCTGGCTCATGGGTTTCCTCGGTCGTCCAACCCGACAAATTCTAGTATAAATCTGTCGTAGTTTAGAGTAGTGTAGACCCTGTCCCCACTGGGCACACAGTGTGTCCCTCCACGCAGCTGTCGCCAGTCGCCAAGGAACTGTCCATAACCTTGGAACTATCCATAACCTTGGAAGCAGTCGCCATCAAAACAAAAATTACACAAGAAATTTACGACCAAATGCTCCATATACTTACCTCCCGGCCAACTATTCCCGCTACAGGAGGTAAACAAACTGATAAAACAGCTGCCCCACCATAAACTTATAGTGGGGAACCGATAGAACATCTGCTCGAGGGGAGCATATGGAGGCAGTTCTAAACACCAACAACCTGGTCCTCATAAACACTAGCAATCCCACTCGTGTAGACAACACCAGAGGCACTTTTTCATGTATAGATTTATCCATATCATCTCCTGCGCTGTCTGATGACATAGAATGGACTACGCATGACGACACCATGCTAAGCGATCATTTCCCAGTAATCCTAAAAATAGGGGGTGACCACGTTACGGCTACTCCAGCCTACGGAAACAACCCACCCACTCCCTGTCCCAAATTCAACATGACGAAAACCAACTGGGAAATGTATCACAGAACTACCAATGACAAAGTATTAAATCTAACAATATCCATTTTGAATTCAGCGCATAAGCACTTACCAAAAACCTCAATATTTTACAAGCATAGAGTTCCCTGGTGGACATCAGACTGCAGAAAACCACTTTGCATGTAGAATAGGGGTTATTGTATCTTTAAAAAGAACCCAATTTCACCCAACCTAATTACTTATTAAAAAGGCGCAAGCAGAGGCCCGTAAAACGATTAAACAGTCCAAGCGAAAGTCTTGGCATGATTACATTTCAAAAATAAACATGCACACCCCTGCAACGCAGATCTGGTCAGCCGTCCGAAGAATTGACGGCAAACATACACCTACCATAAAGACCTTGACAACAGAAAACACATTTGTAGATACGCCCACCGACATCGCAAACATAATACCAGATACATTTATACAAACAAGCAACACAAATAACTATTCGCCAACTTTCTTACAACATAAACAAAGACTGGAAGCAGAACCACTGGTCTTCCGTGCACATACACACCACGAATACAATACTCCCTTCGAAATACACGAGCTTAAACAGGCCTTAAGCTCGTGTAGAGGGACCTCTGCTGGCCCGAATGAGATTAGGTATGACATTCTGCAACATCTAAATTTATCTCACTCAACAAATTACTGGAACTATACAACGAAATTTGGATTAACCATGATTTTCCAGAAACATGGAGACATGCCCATGTCATACCTATTCTCAAAAAGGGGACCCAAAGAGTCCTTCCTCTTATCGCCCTATAGAGCTTACCAACTGCTTATGCAAAGTATTAGAACGTATGGCCAATAATATATTAGAATTCATTCTCGAATCTCAAAATTTAATAGTTCCTGCCCAATGTGGTTTCAGGAAAAATCGAAGTAGTCTCGATCATTTAGTCAACTTAGAACATGATATCCTTTCAAGTTTCGAGAGGAAAGACTACCTTGTAGCTTGCTTTTTAGATTAAGAAAGAGCCTACGACATGGCATGGCGACGTGGTATCCTCGAAAAACTCTATGCACTTGGCCTTATAGGTAATCTCCCAATTTCTATTTGATTTTTTTTAATAGAACAAACACTTTCGGTTAAAAATCAAGGTCACTTTTCATCAGTACGCATACAAGAAAATGGCGTACCACAATTGTAACGTAATATTAGATATTACGTCATATGTGTAATTATGTTATAGAATTGTGTTCCTTTGTATTACATAACTATGTTCATATTTCTTGTCTATGTATGTATTGTAACAATGTTAAGCAGTAACGCCCGTCCACTATATGTAATCTTGCCTACGTGCGGAGAAAGGTGCGCACTCTTGTAGAACAAACAGACAAGCGAAATCCTGAATAGTTCGGAGCGCACAGATTTGACAGTTACTAAATAAGTAGATTGTTCAAGCGAGTCGAGGGTCTTAAAACTACCCATGTTGACGTGTGTTAACTTACCCTCCTCCCCCCCTTTCGCTCACCCGCACACTTCACCGGAAGTATCCCGCTTCCGGTCCAATGGTATATAAGCGGTGGAAATCGCTCACTCCTTGTCATTTTCTCACATATTGATCTCTTGATAAAAACTAGAAGTTTAGATTCATGAGACGATTGGTGTGAAGTGATCACCCTTTTTGCCTACATTACGTGTCTGATATACATTGCATTACTTTATACTTATATTTGTACTTATTACTTATTTTGATGCATGTTCCTGATCTCTTTGTACTTAGATAGTACCATATTGTATACGTATCTTGTGTTTCTTATTTGAACGATAATTTCCATATTCTTATAATCGTGTAACGGTCCCATTGACCCTACTGCCCATTCTCTTTTGTGTTGATTGCCTGTAAATATTTTCCATATTAATAATTTCGTTTACTAGTTTTATCGCTAGTTTAATATTCCTTTCCTGGAATCTTCTTTGTTACCTTTACTTCTAGTCTTACGAATTATCTAGAAGTGAGCTGGTTCTTAAGCACTTATCCTTTATACGTAACGTCTCTTCACTAACCAGCCCGTCCCGTAACACAATATTCAGGTTACTTATAAACTATATTCTACCTGCTCCACCTCGGAACCTTAAATACTCATTATATGCTGATGTCATTCCTCATCGAACACTAGTTTTTTCCGAATCTCGCGTCCAACTTGCCCTGGACTCGCTCCAGGAATGGTCTGATGAATAGGGATTTAAAAGTTTTCGGAAGTAAAGACAACAATGTTTGTATTTATACGCAGAGCACAGGCAGAAATCAATCTGCCAATACATGGGAATCCCATTACAGAAAAAAAAAAAAAACCTTTTTCCTTGGCCTGAAACTGGACCCCAGGCTATACTGGAAGGCCCATGTAAAATATCTAGTTGATGCGTGCAACAAGAGAATTAATTTGCTACGGAAACTAACGGGCACAAATTGGGGAGCAGATAAGAAATATTTGCTAATGATTTATAAGTCCCTAATTAGATCTAAATTAGACTATGGGAGTCAGATTTATGGTTCAGCAACAACAATCTCATTACAACTCCTGAACATCATCTAAAACAAAGGCCTGCGAATTGCACTTGGAGCAATACGCTGCACAAGAATCGAGAGGCTGGAAGTTGAAGCCAATATCCACTCCCCTCCAATACAGGCGCGAACTCCTAACACTCCGGTTCGCCACCAAAGGGCTCCGTATCCCACGACATCCCTGCATCAGGCTGTCCTAATACGAGCACTTTACCAACTCCAGCCTAAATCCCCTTTCCATCAGGATCCGATCCTTGTGCGAGCAGTATTCAGTACCGCTGTGGTCAATAAAAAAAATGAAGACTATCTACATACCACCGTTGGAAAATGTCACCCTGAAGGTTAGTACCAATGAAGACCTCCAGAAGAAATTGTCTTCCATAGAATTGATACGACAGAAGACCCTACAAGCCATCAACGGGTACACTGGCCATAAGGCACAGTACACGGATGGCTCCAAGTGTGGCCATAAGACAGGAACAGGGTTATACAGCACCACAACCCGGATGATGTTCCGATTGCCGGACCTTAAATGAGCATTTATATGCTGTGTCAGCTCAATCTGACACACATAGTAACTTTGTCATATTCTCAGACTCCTTAAGTGCATTACAGTCAATTAAGTCAGGTAACCAAATGGGAAATTTTCTCCTGGGCAAAATCATTAGCACATTTTCGACGACCAACAAGTCCATTACTCTCTTTTGGGTTTCCAGCCACACTGGGTCTCCGGGAACGAGAAAGCGGACACTGGCCAAATCTGCCTTAGAAAAGGACTCTATTACAAACATACCCCTGGATACAGGAACTTTTAACTCTATCGTAAGAAAACAATTAAACGCCCACTGGCAACACCAGTGGGACAATCTTCACATCACACACAAACAAAAAGAACACATAACAGACTGGTCGACATCGTACCGAAACAATAGACGGGAGGAAATCGCCATAGCAAGGCTGAGGTTGAATTCAACCTACCTCACCCATCTAGATCCATAAACAAATGGCGTATTTCCTCCCTAATGCAACACCTGCAACACTACACTATCCATAAGATACATACTCATACACTGCACAAAATATAACACACAGCGCCAAGCGCTTATACATTATTGCAGACAAAACAAAATTTAGTTAAACACTACAAATCTCTTGACCACTGACCGTTTACTTATACCCGTCTGGGGTATTAGCTGCATGTTATTGTGGCAAAGTAGCATGCAGTTCATACTTTAGGGTCTATATGGGGTGCCCCTACGGACCAGAGCCACACATCATTTTGTCTGTGATAGAGGAAAACTCTGTTCATAGAGAAATGATGACACTTTTATACTACGACTGTCCCTCCGTTATGCTGTCTCCCAACTCCTTGTTACTGCCCTGTACCATTTCTCTTTTTTCGCCTACCCTGTGGTGGAGGAAAAGAATGCTACCACCAAGTCTTTCCATTTGAGTCGTAAAAGGCGAAAAAAAAAAAAACAGGACGGGGGATTGGATTAGGAGTCCTGCTAACTGTAGCCCCAAAGGGGACATTTCGAAAAAAAAAAAAAGTAAAGGCATAAGAGGGTCTGGGAGTCTTCCAACCAGTACCCTAAGGTTTGGGTCATTTAATGTGCGTGAATGTGGTACAGATGAGAGTAAAAGAAAAGAGATAGGCAGTATGTTTGTGTGAAGAAAGATGGATGTGCTGGCTTTGAGTGAAACTAAAATGAAAGGGAGGGGCAAGTGTGAGTTTGGGAGTGTAACTGGGAGGTTCTCAGGAGTGAAGAGGGGACGAGGGAGAGAAGGGGTGGCTATACTAGTAAGTGAAGAGATAGATAAGCGTATAGTGGAGTGGGAAATATTTCTTCAAGATTGATATGGGTGAAAGTGAAGCTGTGAAGGGAGATGTGGGTTTTTGTAAGAGCATATGGCCTGGTAGTGAAAACAGTGTAGAGAAAAAGGAGGCTTTTTGGGTTTATTTAAATGAGTGCATAGAGGGATTAGGGAGAAATGTCAATATAGTTGTATCGGAAGACATTAATGCTATGGTAGGAAACGAACCAATAGACGGAGTGATTGGGAACTATGGAGTTCCAGATAAAAATCGTAGAGGGGAATTGATGGTGAGGATGTGTCTTGAAAGGTAGTTGATAATAGCGAATACAGTGTTTAGGAAGAAAGTCAAGCATAAGTACACATGGGAGAGGGTGGTAGATGGAAGGGTGACAGATAGAGTGTTAATGGACTGTATAGGGGTGACCAAGAGTATGGTAGGAAGAGTTAAGGATGTACATGTTCTAAGGGGAGAGAGTGGGGGAATATCAGATCATTTTCTGGTGGAATGTAAATTGAGAGTGGAGAATAGGTGGAGAAAGAGGAAAAGGGCAGAAGGTAGAGAGGTACTTAGAGTGAACTGCTTAAACGAGAAAGAAAAGGAGAATGAGTATAAGAAGAAGCTGAGAGAGGAGTGGGAGGGAGTAAAGGATAGAGTAGAACTAGGAGTGGAGGAGGAATGGGGATGGTTCAAGGAGGGAGTCATAAGGTGTGCAAAGATGGTGTGTGGAACAAGGAGGGCGGGAGGATATAGAAGGAAGGGTAGTGAGTGGTGGGATGAGGAAGCAAAAAGGGTGTAGAAGAGAAGTAACAGGCTTTCATAGATTGGCTATAAATTAGGACAAGGGAATCTTTTGAGATGTACTAAGTAATGAGAAAGGATGATAAGCATAAGATAAAGGAAAAAAAGAGTAGAGTAGATGTGAAATGGGGTAAAAGTATGTTATAAAATTATGAAATTAATAAAAGGATGTTTTGGAAAGAAATTCAAAGACGAAGAGGAGGCGAACCAAGTAGAGAAGAATAAGTAAAAGGTGCAGAAGGAAATATGGTAATAGAAGAGAAGGCAGTGAGAGGAAGGTGGGCAGAGTATTTTAGGGAGTTGTTAAATGTGAAGGAGAATAAGGAGGGAAAGGTAGCTGCAGTGGGAAACACTAAAAAAAATGAATGATGAGTGAGGAAAATGGAGGAGAAATATGGAAAGATGAAGTGAAAGCAGCTGTTAAGATGACGAGAGCACCTAAGGCACCTGGTCTGGATGAATGCCATGCAGAATGTCTGAAGAAAGGAGGTACAGTTATGGTGGACTAGCTGGTGAAGTTATTCAATGTTTGTTTAAGAGAGGGTAGAGTGCCGGAGGACTGGAGGAGTGCCTGTATAGTTCCACTTTAAGAGGGAAAGAGGGACAGGTGTGAGTGTACTAGTTTCAGAGGGATCAGATTGTTGAGTGTAGTTGGGAAGGTATATGGGAGGATTAGGAGAGGAGCAGAGGGAGTAAACGGTGAGGAACAATGTGGGTTTAGGACAAGTAGGGGTTGTGTAGATCAGATTTTTGTGGTAAGACAGATATGTGAGAAAGCTATAGAAAAAGGTAAGGATGTTTTTTTGGGCTTTTATGGATCTGGAAAAGGCTTACGACAGGGTAGACAGGAAGGCACTGTGGGAGGTACTGCAGATATATGGGATAGGAGGAAAGCTGTTAAGAGCAATCAAGAGTTTTTACGAGAGTAGTAGAGCTTGTGTTAGGATTAGAAATGGAGAGAGTGAATGGTTTGAGGTAAAGGTGGGACTTCGTCAGGGATGTGTTATGTTGCCCTGGCTGTTCAATCTATACATGGATAGGGTGGTGCGAGAGGTGAATGCAAGGGTAGTGGGTCAGGGGTTGGAGATGGTTAAAGAAAATGGAGAAAAGTGGGAAATAAGCCAGTTGTTGTTTGCTGACGACACTGCGCTTGTAGCAGGATCAGAGGAGGGATTGAGAAAGTTAGTGACAGAGTTTGAGAAGTTGTGCGAAAGAAGGAAGTTGAAGATAAATGTGGGTAAAAGTAAGGTGATGAGATGTACAAGGGGAGAGAGTGACAGCAGGTTGGAAATGAGCATTAAGGGAGAGAGACTAGAGGAAGTGGATAGTTTTAGATATTTAGGTGCAAATGTGGCAGGAAAGGGAGGAGTGGGGGTGGAGGTAGAATGTAGATTGAGAGAAGTGAGTAAATGCCTTGGGGGATTAAAAAGTGTAATGAGAAATAGACATCTGGGAACAAATGCTAAGAGGTTATATAAAGGAGTGATTGTGCCAATAGCACTCTATGGGGCAGAAACATGGAACATAAGAGAGGAAGTGAGGAGTTTGCATGTGTTTGAGACGAAATGTCTGAGAAGCATGATAGGGGTTACTAGGCTAGATAGAGTGAGAAATGAGGAGGTGAGGAGGAGAACAGGGGTGGAAAGGGAGTTGGGAGATGGGGTTTATGAAAGAGTATTAGGACGGTTTAGACACATGGAGAGAATGAGTGAAGAAAGATTAGTAAAAGAGGTGTGGAAGGCAGAAGTGGAATGAATGAATATGAGGGGGCGTCCTAGGATGAGAGGAATGTCTGTTGAGGAAGGACGGGAGAGGGCAGAAGATAAGGGTGAATGGAGAAGGGTTGTGTATGGATGATGCTGTGATGCATGTGGGGGAGTGGGTGGGGGATGGGGGTGAGGAAGTGTGTATGAGAAAAAAGGTTGACGCGGCCCGAAGGAATTTCTCCCAGTCTTCTCCTTTTCTGCATTAGGGGACGGAGAGAGGGGTCGCCGATTTTTATGTAGCGGCCTTGATGTGGATGTGCTATGTCTTGCGACACTGCTTTTGACCCAGTGCAGTGGACAGGATGTAGGGATGACGTGTCATCCAGGAGGTGCCAGTATAAAAGGGAGAAAGGAGGGTGGAGGGGAGTGGAATATGTAAGGAATGGAATGGGCGGGAGTGGTTTCTATGCCTTTTTCTTTTTGGCTATCCCCCGCGTAAGGGGGAAAAAAGCCTTGGTATATGTATGTATTAGAATAAGAGGACTAATCGTGTCAATTGAACAGTGGGGCTTACTCTTCTTAGTCAAACTTGGTTATCTGGTGGTAACCAGAATTAAAGTATGATTATCAAATAGATTGCTAGATTGAAGAGTTCGTGTGTGTGTGTGTGTGTGTGTGTGTGTGTGTGTGTGTGTGTGTGTGTGTGTGTGTGTGTGTATGTGTGTGTGTGTGAGTGTGTGTGTGTGTGTGTGTGTGTGTGTGTGTGTGTGTGTGTATGTGTGTGTGTGTGTGTGTGTGTGTGTGTGTTTGTGTGTGTGTGTGTGTGTGTGTGTGTGTGTGTGTGTGTGTGTGTATGTGTGTGTGTGCGTGCGTGTGTGAATAAAATGGCTACCAGTCAAAACGTCCACATGTCAAAACAACCATTTGTCAAAATGTCCACATATCAAAATGTCCACGTCAAAATGTCCACAGCTTATACCAAAGTGTCCATTGTTCCTATTGAATATCATGCTTGTGGTCTTTTGTATTAGAAAAATGTTCTTGATGATGTGATGAAAGCCTTCAACTCAGTTAACCAAGATGAGTTAATTCAAACAAATTAAATTGAAGTCACAAGATGATCACCCAGATGAATTAATCAATTAACTCATCTTTGTGAACTGATTGCGAGTTGAGTTTTGTTCGTATTTATTTGGTCTTGGCAACCAGCTTGTAAGTTGACATTAGTTTAATTTGTCTTAAAGCAAATTTAATTGAACTCGCATGTTGGTCACCATGATCAACGAACAAAATTCACCTCACAATCAGGTCACCAAGATGAATTGATTAAGGCAAATCAAATTAATGTCAACTCACAAGCTGGTCACAAAGACCAGGGAAGTACGAACAATATTCAACTCGCAATCAGTTCACCAAGATGAATTAATTAAAGCAAATTAAATTGAAATCACAGGCTGGTCACCATGATCAAAGAAGTATGAACCAAAAGCTGGTCACCAAGATCAAAGAAGTATGAACAAAATAAACAAAAAAAGTGGTCACCAAGATCAAAGAAGTATGAACAAAATTCAGTTCAAATCAGATCACCTTCAATCTAGTCACCAATTAGGTCTCTTTATGTGACTGAAGATCAGATCAGACATGTCAGACATGTAACATTTTGAAGTGCTTGAGATAGTGTGGATAGCATGGACGTTTCTATTGATGGCTGTCTAGGCTTTGAGTGTGGATGTGTGGACGTGTTGACATGTGTACGTTTTGACTCTGCACACTGTGGATGTTTTGACTGGGGACATCTTGACGTTTTGTCTGTGAACATATGCACGTTTTGACTCTGCACACTATGAGTGTTTTGACTTGTGGACATGTGGACGTTTTGACATGCGGACATGTGGACGTTTTGACTGTGGAATATGGACGTTTTGGCTCTACACACTGTGAAGGTTTAGATTGTGGACATGTGGACATTTTGACTCTGCACACTGTGAACGCTTTGACATGTGGACATGTGGATGTTTTGACTGTGAACATGTTGACGTTTTGACTGTGGAAATGTGGACGTTTTGACTTGTGGACATATTGACG
>NC_134802.1:37705065-37707565 GCF_046742065.1 Oratosquilla oratoria
AGAGAAATGGACAATTTGGAAGGAATAATGAAGGAGTGGACAAGTATGTACCTAGACAAAAACAGAAAAGGGTATACATAAAATCCTGATATAATAAAAAGTGCAGTGAGGCAAAAGACAAAAGAGAAAGCCTGGAAAAGATGGAAAAAAATCTGAGAAATGGAAAATATACACCAAACTAAGAAATGAATATATGAAAATACGCAGGAAAAAAATTATGAAAAGGACATAATAGACAAATGTAGAGATCAACCCAATTATCTTATAGATATGTGAACGGCAAACTAAAAAATAAACTGGAAATACTTGAATTACGGCAGGGTAACAGAGAATACACAAAATATATAGAAATGACAGATATTATAAACAAACATTTCAAATCTGTATTCACCAAAGAAAAAGAAAATCTACAAAACTGTGATCAAAGAAATGAAGTAAGATTTCCTCAAGTGAAGGAATTGAATATTATTCAGAATGAAATAAGAAATCAAATATTAAAGCTTGACGTTAACAAATCACATGGCCCGGATGGAGTTGCAGATTGGATACTGAAGGAATGTATAGACGAACTAACAGGAAAAATATACAAATTAGTTGAATGCTCACTCAAAGAAGGAAAATTACTAGGAGACTGGGAAAATGCCAATATAGTGCCAATATGTAAGGGGGGAAATAAGGAGGACCCAACAAATTATAGACCGGTGTCACTAAATTTGTGAGAGAATCATCAAAGAGAGATGGAAAAAATATTTGGAGGAGAACAATATATTGAACCCGAGGCAATTTGGGTTCAGACAGGGAAGATCATGTACCACTAATTTTATTTGTTTCTATTCAAGATTGATAGACATATTGAAAAAAAGGGATGGCTGGGCAGACTGTGCCTTCCTGGACTAACAAAAGGCATTTGATAAGGTACCACACAGAAAATTACTATATAAACTGGAAACAATAGAAGGTATACATGGAAAACTATTGAATTGGATGGAGGATTTCCAACATGGAAGAAAAATGAGAGTAGTGCTCGGAAACATATATTCAGAATAGGAAGAGATGAGTAGTGGCGTCCCACAGGGGTCAGTACTAGCTCCGATAATGTTTGCTATATGTGTAAATGACATGAACGAAAGTATTGAATGTTACATGAACTTCTTTGCAGATGACGCAAAGTTATTGATCAAAAAGAATAAACTCCGAAATAGAATGTGAGTCATTATAGAGTGATCTGAATAAAGACTTAGAGTGGAGCAAGAGATGAGAAGTAGAATTCAACATCAAGAAATGCAGTATAATCGAATTTAGGAAAAGGAAGAATAGAATACCAGTATAGAATTGACGGAAAAGATTTAAAGAAAGTAATTTCTGAAAGGGAACTAGCAGTATTCACCACAAAAGACATGTCGCCAGATAAACATATAAATAAAATAGCCGGAGAAACATACAATTTGTTGAGATCAATAAAGGTGGCTTTTAAATACCTGGATAAGGAAATGATAAAAAATATTACAAACACTGATAAGGCCAAAACTAGAATATGTAGCACTGATTTGGTCACCCAGTCCAAAAAAGAATATAAGAAAATTAGAAAGAATACAAAAGCAACGACAAAGATGGCCCCAACAGTTTCAAACTTGACATATGTACAAAGACTGTGCGAACTGGAATTGTCGACCCTGGAACAAAGAAAAGAACGAGGGCACCTAGTAACCATCTACAGAATTATGAAAGGAAATGAAAGAGAGAGAAAGAGTATGCGAGAGGCAGAGAGGAATATGGAGAAGTAGAAAGATAGACAGAGAGAGTGGGAGAGAGTAAATTAAGTTTATTTTGGTATCCTATCACATCTATATTTTTTGTCTACTTCTAACACTACATAAAAAAGGAAAGGAAAAGAAAGATAATTCGCCAAGTATCAAAATTACTTTATTCAGAACAATACACACACTCCCACTCTTTATTGAAAAGTCAAAACTTATGTGATATTAGTTGTATATGTTGGTCCAATTTTGATCATTCATTCACATGTAAGTCATAAATAGATTTATATTTTTTCTTTTAAATATTCATCCGTTGACCTATTCCGGTTCTTAATGTGAGATTGTGTATGTTTTTCATACATGCGTACGTGTTTCTTTTACAAACCAAAATTTAACCCTTAACAGGTGAAGGTCTTTTTGACAAACGATTCAGGTAAAGCGGGGTCTGACAGACCCCCCCCCAAAAAAAAATACTTCTATTGCATTTGTTGGCATAGAAATCAAAACATATGTACTTCAACTTATATTCTTCCATTTACATGCTTAAAAGTGACTATAATTGTTAGACATATATTTTAATGAAAATTACAAAAAAATTATGAAAAATAAGATATTGCTGACTTCAGAGGGTGCTTGACTGAAAACATGAAACATGAAGCGGTTGGTCATCATCATTTTGTAGAGACCAATGTCCCAACAATATTTAAGGGAAAGCAGAGCTACAACAAATGAATAATAAATGT
>NC_134802.1:37712565-37735065 GCF_046742065.1 Oratosquilla oratoria
CTCGTTAATGATTTCGACGTCGTTGTTCGTGGGAGATATTATAGCTCTCTTTTCAAAGAAAGAGACGTTAAATATGTTCTCTCCCATTCCTCTGTACACTCTTTCAACTAACTCTTCTCTGCTGTCAACTAACACCCCGAAACCTTCTCCGAAGTGACACTCTTTGTACTTTCCTTCTCCAACTTCTAATAATTTCTCTGCAAAGTTTATGTTTTCTTCGTCTTCACTCTTAAGTCGAACGTTCTTTATCAGTTCTAACTCTTCGAAGAAAGGCCAAAAGTAACTTGATTTCAGACAACTGTTCAACTCGTCGTTCTTTCCTCCTCCTCTTACAACTGGTAATATCTGTCTAAAGTCTCCAGCACAAACGAACGTCTTTCCTCCCATGAAAATATCAAGACCGGAAAGGTCCCTCAAAGTGATATCCAGGGCTGAGATTGTGTTCTTATTTGCCATCACTGCTTCGTCCCACACAATCAAAGAAGACATAAGAAGCAATCGAGCTAGTTCGGACTTGTGCTTTATGTTGCATGTTTTTCTTTCGTTATGTTCCATCAGTGGTATCTTGAACATATTATGGGCAGTTCTTCCCCCGTGAAGGACAGTAGCTGCTATACCCGAAGAAGCCACAGCTAAAGCCACTTAACTCTTCGAACGAACTGTGTCTAGAAGAAGATTCAAAAGGAAGGACTTTCCTGTCCCACCAGGTGCATTTAAGAAGAACGCTTTGCTTTTGTTTTCCGTCTCACAACCAACACTTTCAATTATTTTATCGTAACAAATCTTCTGCTCTCTGTTTAATAGAGGGAGAGCTCTCTCCACTGTCTCGGACAATTCTTTAGAATTATAGGCTTTCTCCCTCCTTATCACGTTTGAAGACTTTTCTCCATTTCTGGAAGAAGGTAAGCCGTAGTGGACTATGTTTCCTCCTCCACAATTGAAAACTTGTTCTTGGATGTCGTCAAGAGCATCGAGGTATATTTCGTCGTTGTAATCCTTCAACCCTCTAAGATATAGAAAATCACTCGAGAAGAGATCCTTTGTTTCTTCCCAGATATCTTTCTGGTCTTCTAGATCCGAGAACACTAACATGCTAGCGTAAGTCGAACGAAGTTCTTTGCGGTCATTTGTGTAGTTTATTATCTCCAGGATAGTCTGTTTCCAAGTCTCTTCATCATTTAAAAGACCCATAGCCTTAACGGCTTCCCTGTAAGTTCCGTAGAGTACACCGTCCACCATCCTGAGGTCTTCGAAGGATTTGGGACCTCTCTTGTGGGTTAGAAGCATTCTCATATAGAACAGTTCTACTGTCTTGTTCGTTACAGCTCTTATCCTTCCAATAGCGTGAGTGTTACCTTTCCTCTCCTCCCAACATGATTTCGGAATGCTGTACTTGAAGTAAGCAGCTACTTCGTTGTAAGTTAGGGTGGCTGCGTATTCGTTAACGCTACATAATTTGAAAAATGCTGTCAACTGAGTGTCTCTGTTTGCCTTCTTTTTTATGTCTGCCTTTGAGGAATCGGCGTTGAAGAATACTTCGTTTTCGTCCTTTAAATGGAGGTCCAGATTCATAACAGGAGGGTAACTACTGTGTATGGGGAATCTGAATATCTTCCAAGTTGCTTCGTTGGAGTTAACGAATCTTGCATCCGTGAAGTTCTTAATTTCATTGATTTCTTCGGTTCCCTCGGTTTTAGTGAATAGAACTCTGTCACATCCTTTGTTGACGTACTTTGTAACGTACGCTATAGCCTTAATAGAATTTGAACACTCTACGTTTATGTGAGAGTTAAATCTCAAGCAAAGATAGGGGTTGTAAGGCACCACCCATGAGTTGTCGATAGTTACTTCCTGTCCCTTTAACTTTTTCACAAAGGAGAAACCTCCTTCTCCCACAGCTCTTCTCCTGTAGAGAGGGTAGCCGTTGTTTCCGAATTTTATCGTTGAACGGCACTGTTTCGGAAAATCTTTCTGGCACGTCCCTCTATCGTTTTTCTTCCCATTACAACACACGGAGCTTTCATCGTAGCCTATGCACGGTCCGTGTATCATGTTAGTGGTAACAATATCATACAGTTCTGGGTGTTTTTTCTTGTCGGGTATCTCAGCGGATATTAGGCTCGAAACGGTATTTTCAGTCACTTTACGTTTCATCCATAGAAGAATGTGAACGTGAGGCAAGCCTCTTTTCTGCCACTCAATGCTGTACAAATGAGCTGAGACTTCTCCGAATATTTTATCTGTTAATAACTCTCTCATTAGTTGGTCTACCTTGAGTTTAAAAACACGACTAACTATATCTGGACGATTACAGACGTTAATAGTGTCGCCGTATAGTGTCAATTCTTTCCATTTCGGATTCATAGTGAAAGTTATGAAAAAATCCGGAGAACCGTATCTTGACACAAAGCTTAACGCATCCTGTTGCCTCTCTTTCATGTATCTCGGGCCTCCCACGAAACACTTAGGAAGTAGCACTCGTTGTCCTTTATGGGCTGAATCACTCTTAAGAATATCGGACCTCTCTTTTCTGATTTCATGTTGGTTAAAACGGATATAATCTAATCGATTTGATTCAGCCTTCACGTAACAGTCAATAACGAACCTCTGGAACAGTGTTCGACATTGAAAGAGAGCTGTGAAACAGTTCTCTCTTTCCATAAACATAGAAGCGTAATATGCGCACGGAGAAATCTTCTTCTCGTTGCCAGCTTTGTTAGCCTTTAGAGACAGCAAAAGATACGTGTAACCCATATCTCCGTTGGGTATCAATAAAGGGTACTGGAACGGATCATAAAAGAAACTGGTGTGATCCACAAACCTAATTTTATATTTCGAATCCTTCTTGGGACTGGTTATCTTTATTAAAAGAGGATCGTGCTCGTCGTCTAGATTCACTATACCACCCACAGTCACATTTGATGTCGGAAGGTGGTAAATTCCTTTATGTTCCTTCGTTTCAAAGTTTTCAACCGCTATAAGTTGGAGATTCATTTGTGGTATCTCTTTATGCTTTTCAATATGCAATGCTATCAGTTCCCTGGAGTTTTCTATTTCAGACAAAATCTGTCTCAAACACTTATTGTTTTCGAGAAGGTAGTTGAATATTATACGAATTATCTCCTCATTCTCGTTGTACTCTCTTTCTTCTATTTCTCTTCTGGATTTAGTTGATTTTTTCTCCTCGCTTATAGATGCTTCCAAAAACAACTTAGAGACTTTATAGGTTCTGAGTCTAATTTGTTCCTCTCTACTGTTATAGAAATAGAGATCTAGGAAGTTATCGACAACCCCGTTAGGTCTTCTCCGTGTTAAGTCCTTTACGTCTCCGTTGGAAAACTTTTCTTCGTCCGAAAACATACCTCGAGTCTCCTTGTCTCCCACTAATAACTCTGGCCTCACATAACTGGTTCTGTGGTATATAGCACCCTTTATCTTGTACACCATAGCTTTTTCAGCTGCATTTTCCAATTTCTTGGATGTTGCAAAGGAACTGAAACTAAAGACAGTATTAAACCCGATTGTGTTCTTAAGAAATCTTTTAGAAAGAGGGGTAACACCTTCAAATAGTGATTTGAACTCTTCGTTTTTTATCTCAGAGGGTTTTTTGTCCCGATCTACAACACAAACCCTCTGTCTCCCTTTTCCACCTTAAAGCATCACAGTACTTGCACTTTACGTCGCCAAGTTTTCCAATGCTGTGTTCCACAACGTCGTAGGTGTCCCTTATTCGTGCTTTCAAACCACTACAGTCTTCTTCGTAATCCGTCATTTCAAGCTTTATCCCCCCTTCCCAATGTTCCTTCTTTTCCTCCCGGACTTTTTCGAGTAACTTCTTATCTTCTTCTGTTACTAACATTATTCCTTTCTCTTGTCTTGCTAGTATCTCTTTGTATTTCTTCATTTTCTCTCTGTTATTTTCTCTATTGGCTCTAAACGTCTCTGTCTCGAGAAGTCTTTGTTCCCTCTCTTCCTTTTTCATCCTTGAAGCTTCTACGGCCTCGAGTCTCTTTCTCTCTAATTCCTTCGCCTTTGCTGTAGCTTCTCTTTCCTTTTCTTCGGCTAACTTCTTCTTTCGTTCAGCTTCCTCCTTTCTCCGCTCTGTTCTTTCTTTCTCTTCTGCTTCTAACTGTATTCTTTTCTTCTTCTGTTCTGTTTCTCTTTGGACCTTCTTTATAGCGTGTTTGTTCCTCTTTTCAGCCACTTTGTACTTCTTAAAGATCCGTTCAAGGTAATGCTTCTGGTACGTCTTATGGCACCACTTTCCTCCGTTATTGGCATAACTCTTGTATCCCGCAAAGTAATGCTTAATGAAATTATCTGACGTTTCTTCATTAATCGCTTCTTCCAATAAGGGAATGGAGTCGAAAAGAGAATCTTCGTATTCATAGTCCTTACTATCTCGAAGAATCTTGTTGAGAGACAGAGTTTTCCGATGAAACTCTTTAATGTCCTTCTCCAACCAGAAACGTTGGTTATCAGCGTATAGAGAAGGGAATAAAGAAGAGCGCTCTGCTGTTAACTTGTTGAAAAGCGCTTTATTGTGTTGTACATTTTTCTTGTCTTGGCTCTTCTTCGTGGTGACCCAACTCCAGAAATGTCGTATCCTCCTCTTTCTCTGAGCTTCAGTTTCTTTAGCCATTTAACGATAACCAACTCCGAGAAGGGGGCCGTAGTTCAGAAACCCCAACCCGTTAACTTTCAAATGTATGTTTACAGCTAGGCCGGCGGGGTGTCCCAGAAACACAATGGAAGTCGCAGACACCCCCGGGCCGGCCGACTCAGATCGGGAGCGCTCCAGAATTTTTTTTAGAGAGTTATAGAAATGAATGAATACAAAGATACATAAATATATGAATAAACAAATTGATCAATAAGTAAATAAATAAATAAACAAATAAATAAATAAATAAATAAGTAAATAAATAAATAAATAGATAAATAAATAAATAAATAAATAAATAAATAAATAGATAAATAAATAAATAAATAAATAAACAAATAAATAAATAAATAAATAGATAAATAATTAAATGAATAAATAAGTAAATAGATAAATAAATGAATAAAATAATCAATTAATTAAAAAATAAAAGATGAATAATTAATAAAGGATTAAATTAGATAAAACTTCTTGCATATCGTACTCTTCGCTCCTCACCATTTATCAACCCCCAAAAGCATTGTTACCGGCCTTGCGTATGGAGCTCTAAGTTTTATTCAGACTTACTGTATGTACGGTAAAAGATAACATATTCTAAATATGCACAAAGAGTACCCCTTGGGTATATAATGGTATATTCTTGTCGCAAGGAAGAAAGGATTGGCCTAGAAATTGCCGCATGCAATGACGGATGGAGGTAGGTAAGGAATAGAAGGAAGTAGTGGGTGAATCAGTTGAGAAGTGAATATGTAGACAGATTTATATGCAATAAATGCATACATAGATTGGTGGACAGAGAAAGGTAGAAAGATTTCTGGCGATAGCATTTTTAAATTATTATTTAAAATGTAAGGGCAACATCGAACAGACAGTGAAACTTGACATATTAAGCCCGTAGAATGTTCTTTAATTTTCGTGAGGAAGAAAAAAGATGTTGAGGACGTGACTCTTTTCCCTGAAAGTACTGCTTCTAATTATACTAATGATAACGATGACAATGATCATGATAGAAATTGTGATGATCATGATGATGATAATGGTGATGTTGATAATAACAATAAGATCAACGATAATAATGAAAATAATAATGTGATAGAATTTTTTTCTAAGGATTCAATTTTTAGTTTCAGCCTTTCCCTTTCATTATTATCTTTCCCCCTCCTGAGAAAATGAATAAATGAAAGTAAAAATATAGAAATGAATAAACGAAATAATAACAAACGAATCGGATGAGTTCCCCAAATATAATAAGTATATAGATAATTAAGTCAAAAGTAAGTATACGACCAAACAAAGAAACAAACACATAGATGAATAAATGAATTGATAGATAGATACAATATTAAGTTAATAAATAAACAAATAAATAAATAAACAAATAGATAAATAAACAAATGAATAACTAAATAGATTGATAAATAAGTACATAATTAAACCGCGAAATAAATAAAAAAATTAACAAATAGAGATAAACAAATGAATGAATAAATAGATAAACAAACAAATAAACAAATAAATAGATAAATAAATAAACAAATAAATGAATAGATAAATAAGTAAATATTTGAATAGAGGAATAGATAGATAAATAAAAATACATAAATAGAATGAATAAATAAATAAATGAACAAATGAATAGATATATTAATTAATAAATAAATAAACAAACAAGCAAATAAATGCATGAATATATATATATATATTTATATACATATATATATGTATATGTATATACATATATATATATATATGTATATATATATATTTATATATATATATTTATATTCTTCTAAAAAACGCTGTGGAAGTTGGGGACAGGTGGTATTCCGGTGACACTTTGTCCTAAAAATATTCTTGTAAAGCGCTTGGGTAAATCGGGGTCAGGTGTTATTCGTCTTCTTCTTATTCTTATTCTTTTTCTTCTTCGCGTTCTTCTACGCGTTCTTCTTCTTCTTCTTCTTCTTCTTCTTCTTCTTCTTCTTCTTCTTCTTCTTCTTCTTCTTCTTCTTCTTCTTTTTCTTCTTCTTCTTCTTCTTCTTCTTCTTCTTCTTCTTCTTCTTCTTCTTCTTCTTCTTCTTCTTCTTCTTCTTCTTCTTCTTCTTCTTCTTCTTCTTCTTCTTCTTCTTCTTCTTCTTCTTCTTCTTCTTCTTCTTCGCGTTCTTTTTCGCGTTCTTCTTCGCGTTCTTCTTCTTCTTCGCGTTCTTCTTCTTCTTCGCGTTCTTCTTCGCGTTCTTCTTCTTCGCGTTTTTCTTCTTCGCGTTCTTCCTCGTGTTCTCCTTCGCGTTCTTCTTCTTCTTCGCGTTCTTCTTCGCGTTCTTCTTCTTCTTCTTCCTCTTCTTCGCGTTCTTCTTCTTCGCGTTCTTCTTCGTCTTCGTGTTCTTCTTCTTCTTCTTCTTCTTCTTCGTCTTCGCGTTCTTCTTCTTCTTCGTCTTCTTCTTCTTCTTCTTCGTCTTCTTCTTCTTCTTCTTCTTCTTCTTCTTCTTCTTCTTCTTCTTCTTCTTCTTCTTCTTCTTCTTCTTCTTCTTCTTCTTCTTCTTCTTCTTCTTCTTCTTCTTCTTTTTCTTCTTCTTCTTCGCGTTCTTTTTCTTCTTCTTCTTCTTCTTCTTCTTCTTCTTCGCGTTCTTCGCGTTCTTCTTCTTCTTCGCGTTCTTCTTCTTCGCGTTCTTCTTCTTCGCGTTCTTCTTCTTCTTCTTCTTCTTCTTCTTCTTCTTCTTCTTCTTCTTCTTCTTCTTCTTCTTCTTCTTCTTCTTCTTCTTCTTCTTCTTCTTCTTCTTCTTCTTCTTCTTCTTCTTCTTCTTCGCGTTCTTCTTCTTCTTCTTCTTCTTCTTCTTCTTCTTCCTCTTCCTCTCCGTCTTCTTCTTCTTCTCCTTCTTCTTCTTCTTCTTCTTCTTCTTATTCTTCTTCTTCTTCTTCTTCTTCTTCTTCTTCTTCTTCTTCTTCTTCTTCTTCGCGTTCTTCTTCTTCTTCTTCTTCTTCTTCTTCTTCTTCTTCTTCTTCTTCTTCTTCTTCTTCTTCTTCTTCTTCGCGTTCTTCGCGTTCTTCTTCTTCGCGTTCTTCTTCTTCTTCTTCGCTTTCTTCTTCTTCTTCTTCTTCTTCTTCTTCTTCTTCTTCTTCTTCTTCTTCTTCTTCTTCTTCTTCTTCTTCTTCTTCTTCTTCTTCTTCTTTGCGTTCTTCTTCTTCTTCTTCTTCTTCTTCTTCTTCTTCTTCTTCTTCTTCTTCTTCTTCTTCTTCTTCTTCTTCTTCTTCTTCTTCTTCTTCTTCTTCTTCTTCTTCTTCTTCTTTCTTCTTCTTCTTCTTCTTCTTCTTCTTCTTCTTCTTCTTCTTCTTCTTCTTCTTCTTCTTCTTCTTCTTCTTCTTCTTCTTCTTCTTCTTCTTCTTCTTCTTCTTCTTCTTCTTCTTCTTCTTCTTTTTCTTCTTCTTCTTCTTCGCGTTCTTCTTCTTCTTCTTCTGCTTCTTCTTCTACTTCTAAATAAAAATATTCTTCTAAAAAACGCTGTGGACGTCGGGGAAAGGTGGTATTACGGTGACACTTTGTCCTAAAAATATTCTTTGCAAATTCCTGTGTGAGTTTCAACTCGCTGATTGGCTGAGAGAGTGATGACGTCACGGCAACGGAGACGGCTGATTGGCTGAGAGCGGGACGAAAAAATAAAATTCTCCAAAATGTTTCAATGTCACGAAGTCCCTAACCGATTTGTACGGGGATCCGGCAAAAAGATTATAATGACGGACCCCGTGACACGGGCCATCCCTGTAAGGGTATAAATCACATATACGCGGTCGCGGGAGTCAAGCGGATCTAGAGGACTCGAGTGGATCTTTGAGACTCGAGCGGATCTAGAGGACTCGAGCGGATCTTTGGGACTCGAGCGGATGTAGAGGACTTGAGCGGATCTTTGGGACTCGAGCGGATCTTGAGGGCTCGAGCGGATCTTTGGGACTCGAGCGGATCTTGAAGACTCGAGCGGATCTACGGGACTCCACCAAAATATAGACTAAAAACACGTGGGCGTAAGTCTAAATAAAAATATTCTTCTAAAAAACAAAAATGACGAAAATAAAACAGGTGAATAATTTACAGTTGTTTATTTCATAGCCTTTGTTTGAAGGTGGGGCGTAGCCCCCTGCGAGCGAAGCGAGGTGCGCCGCAGGCCAAGCCCCCCGGCGCAGCCGGGCTGTCGAAGCCAGGGGCTTGTATATATATATATATATATATATATATATATATATATATATATATATATATATATATATATTTATATATATATAAGAGATAAAATTATAACTAAAGAAACAAATAAATAAATAAACAAATAAATCGACAAATTAATAAATTAACAAACAAATATGAATGCCTATATATACAGATAAACCAACAATTGCACAGATAAATAAATACATAAAGCTAATAGCGTAGTTATTTACCAAGTGCACATTGAAAAATAGCCTTTTAATTAATACCATAACTGAAACGTATATGTACTATTTTTTAGATCTAGTAGGCATAATCTTCCATTCGCCTGATTAGATGCATATGAGTTATTTTCTGGTAGTTTATTTTTTCAACTAAACATGTATGGTTTGTGCATTATTGATATTAAGTAGATGGATGGTACAGCTCCGTGAAGATAGATAACCATCACCTAGAAAATAATCTAGAGTGATATAATTAAAACAAATTAATATTTCTGGAATTATTTTGGTGCACCAAGGATGGAAAATGTTCAATATTATCTGGAGTCTAACGTCTTTGGTGGTTGCAACAACAATCTTGACAGCTTTTTATCAACATGGCCTTGCATAAAACACTCTATTGCTTAGTTTATATCAACTTGTTTCATGGTGGTGTATTAAAGCACTAAAGATGAAAAATATTGAACAATGTGGACAACTTACGAGAAGACTATTTTCAGCATTGTTCACAACAATTTAATTATTTACATATTTCTCACAAAGCTATCTAATACTGTTGAAACAAATATACTCAATTGCTCAATACATTAATCATCTTTTGCAAGTAGCTCAGATGAAAAAGAAACTACTGGGTGATTGAAGGGAGTTAAATGGAGTTAGGTGCGTTACCGCTGGAGGGGAAGTGCGTTACCGAAAAATCTATATATATGTATACATATACGCATTGTATATGTATTGTATATGTATTAGGAAGGTTTAATGTAGTAGCACATTTGTAAAATAAGACTTATTGACCCACTGTCAGAGAATGAGATATGATGGACAGAAAATCTGTATATTTCGACCACTATCTGTGATCCTCTTCAGCAGAATTATGAAGAGGACCAAAGATAGTGGTCGATATATACAGATTTTATGTCCATTTTATCTCATTCTCCGACAGTGGGTCAACAAGTCTTATATATATGTACATAATAAGCTTTGACGGAAATGCACCTCAGATTTTTCGGTAACGCACTGCCTGTCCGGCGGTAACGCGCCCAGTTCTGTTAGATAGACAGAATAATAGTTCCTGTAGGACTTAATGTTGGTATGTTCTATTCTGGCTAACACAAGAGGAATTATCTAGATATATAAGTGGACATAAAATAAACTGTTACTGTAGAATAAAACTACCTAAGCCAACTTTGCTCAAGCTAAATGAGATAATTAACATCATCTAAATGCAGTGAAAGAGTAAAAGACTCATCTAAACCTATTGCTTTTTGAAAATCTTTTTTCAAAAGTCGGTTTTTGGGATGAATAAAACCACTTTCTCTCAGTTGAATAAAATCACATGACGACATTTAGAATTAAAGAATAGAATAATCTAATTTAACTCCGTTGAATAGGAAGTTGTTTACTGGAATTCTAGACAACTGTTCAGATGATTATATTCATTAAGAATGTAAAACTGAAAATTTTCAGTGTTTAAAAACAAAAACCTGAACATTTGAAAATCCCTGCTATCAGAAGAACTTCTTAGAAATCTAAGTTATTTCTCATTTTTTTTCCTGATATTTGATATTCTTTAGATATGTCAAACAAAGAGAAGTTTCTGTATTATGTAGTTGGAACGGGTGCAACTGGATAAAATCGTCGTCCATCCAGACTTCTTGGAAGGATTATCATTCCTCACTTTCATGAAATTAATTGATGACGCCACTACGGATCAGAGTTACATATAATTTTATTATACCTGGAGACTAGTTTCTACTCATGGAAGAATGATCTTTCAATTTTTTGGTATATATATATGTATGTATATATATATATATATATATATATATATATATATATATATATATATACATATATATATATGTATATATATATATATATGTATATATATATATATATATATATATATATATATATGTGTGTGTGTGTGGGTGTGTGTGTGTGTGTGTGTGTGTGTGTGTGTGTGTGTGTGTGTGTGTGTGTGTGTGTGTGTGTGTGTGTGTGTGTGTGTGTGTGTGTGTGTGTGTGTGTGTGTGTGTGTGTGTGTGTGTGTGTGTGTGTGTGTGTGTGTGTGTGTGTGTGTGTGTGTGTGTGTCGTTGTATTCCATGTATTCCAATAAAGGCTGGTTATTGGTACGAAATGGAAGTAATAACCTCACAATAACGTCAACAAATAAAACATCAAGTGACAGAATTGGAAGAGGTCTTTCTTCAGTTTTGGATTTCATGTGATTGACATTAGTATTTCACCTAGGAGAGTTGTAAATATAATTTAATGAAAAAATATTTGGATACTAGAATTTCTGCATTTGATTACCTTCTCTTAAAAGGAAAGAACAATTTGTTATATTTTTTTTTTTACTAATTTTTAAATCAGTTTGGAAGATTCATTTGATTTTGTGCATTTAAACAAAGCACTTGACATTTCCAAAGGCAGTAAATAAATAGGACTAGTATGAAAATATGAATTCCAGGTAATATGATAGATTTATTCATTCTGTATCAACAATTCAACCAACATTTTATATAAAGAAATAATAAAAAAAGGAATAATAAAGACGAATTCATTCTAGAAGTGTATCGATTACACTTTTTTCTATTAAACTCTGAGGCAAAAGGAAACAAATGAATAAAGAGAGGGATACGGATAAATGAATACACAGAAAAGCATAAACGTATGAATTAATATAGAAATAAAGAGATAAGAAAGAGGTAAAGACAAAGAAAAAAAGATAAATGAAAATAAACAAATAACATTTATAGATAAACAAGGAAACAAGCAAATAAAGAAACACATAAAAAATAAATAAATATATAAATGAATAAATAAATAGATAAATAGATGAACTGATATACAGATAGATAGATAGATAGATAGATAGATAGATAGATAGATAGATAGATGGATAATTATATAGATAGCTAGATAGATAGATAGAAAGATAGATAGATAGATAGATAGATAGATAGATAGATAGATAGATAGATAGATAGATAGATAGATAGATAGATAGATTGATAGATAGATAGATAGATAGATAGATAGATAGATAGATAGATAGATAGATAGATAGATAGATAGATAGATAGATAGATAGATAGATAGATAGATAGATCAATGAATAGATGTATTTTTTTTCGTTTTATGCGTTTTGTCGCCAGGCAATTCTATTCACTTTTGTAGTACTTTCTCTGTACCAAAGGATTTATAGTCTATGTCGCTTACTCCCTTTCAAACCGAGTGCTACTTTCCTATTGCTATGGTAACCCCTCTCTTCCCACTTTCCATACCTCCTTTCTTTTTCCCCTTTCCTCCTCTTCCCCTCCCCCTTCCCCTTCCCCTTCCGCTTCCCCTTCCCCTTCCCCTTCCCCTTCCCCTTCCCCTTCCCCTTCCCCTTCCCCTTCCCTCCTTCCTCCTCTCCATCTTCCTCTTTTCCATCCCCTCCCCATTTTCCCTCCCCACCCGCTTACCCTTCCCCTCCACTTTCCCTCCATCTCCCCCCTTCCCTTCATCCTCTTCCATTTTCTTATTTACCTATCCCGCCGCCTTCCCATCCCCGTCTCTCCTTACTCACTCTTGTTACATCTGCGATGTATAATTGCCAAATATGTATTTGTAATTGTTTCGAGGAGATGTCATGTTACGTGTGTTCGTATTGTGCTGCTTTGGTTATGACCAAATTTGTCACCGTAAGGTATTTTCTTTATGTATTGTATGTATTTATTAATGTAACTATGATATTAGTTTATAATAATATTGATTGTTTATTGTAATATGTCGATTATTCAAGTGTCCATTGCGCATGCGTCTCTGCTACGTCACAGGCCGTGACGTAAAAATATTTCGTTTGTATTTCCCGCTTAAACAATGTAGGCTCGTCAGGCTAGGTAAATCCCGCCCCCCCTTGTAGTATCCAATGAGCTACGAGCGTATTGCCTCGTCACGCACCTGTCAACGAGTCTATAAGATTGTCCATACCCTGCTTAGACCTACTACACGGGTTAGATTCAAAATGCCAGCCTTGAGGTTAGTACCCTTTTCCCTTGGTATAGCAGTGAGCCAGATCTACTAGGACTTAGCTTTGTAGAGCCCTATATAAGTGAAGCGCGGAGTGAGTAGCATTGGGGCTTAGGATTAGCTTATAGTTCATGACTGTTTGGTGATCTGTGACCCGGTCTTACGTCTATTCAATCCCGTTAAAACCTTCGAACTTGATTCTTTTGTGTAATGTCAAATGTCTGATCAGAAGTCAGATGTATTAAGTAAAATCATGTTTGTTTAATTGTAATAGTGTCTTTGTTATATTATTTTCGTGTCATTTTGCTTGTATTAACTTCATACTTATAATTTATTTAATTATATTTCTTTAAGTTAAGTTAGTTTGATTTTCTTTTCCCGGTGTCCGACCGGGTGGCGACCTTATTCAGTTCTTTTGACCGTTTGAGCCCGTAATAGACATAGGGTCTAAAGGGTTCCCTTGATGTTACAAACTTCTGGCATTCACAAGGCCGGTGAACCTTTGGTACTTTAGAGAGGTTTGTAACATTAATTGGCGCCTCATTGCCAGGATTTAACGGTAAATTGGAAAGACGTTCGACGTGGATCAGTGATAATAGATTTATTAAGGTAGGAAGATGCGGTTAACCAACGAAACCGAGATAGATAAATTTGTACAAGGAAAACCCACAGATAAGGAAATTCAAGGTCTCACCATACCGGAATTGAAATTGATAGCACATTATTTTGGAGCTAGTTCGACCCACGGTCTAAATAAAGGAGAGTTAGTACACATGGTAGTGGCAATGTTGCATGATCGAGACGAAAGTGTGCCGGCGAGAGATGAAGAGAGAGCGACAGAACAAGCTTCTGCCGGCTCAGCGAATTTAGATGATCGGGAAGGTAGTGACGCTGATGGTGAATCCCGGCACACCGAATCTCGATTAAGCGAGTTACAATTAAAATTAGAAATAGCAAGGGAAGAAACTGAGAGGGCTAAATTAGAAATGCAGTGTCTTAAACTTAAATCTGAATTGCAAGAGAATGAACAAGTGCTACCAATTCCTCAAACCGTGAATGGGAGACCTGAGTTTGATGTAGTGCAGAATGCGAGGTTGCTTCCTGAGTTCGATGAATCCAATGTGGACCAGTACTTTAGAATTTTTGAAAGGATGGCTAAAGATTATTCATGGCCAAAGAAGTTTTGGCCTGCGCTGTTGCGGACTAGCTTAAGAGGGAAGCCCTTGAGAGTATATGACGCCCTAGAGGACGCACAGGCGAAGGACTATGACATGGTCAAGACGGCCATCCTTAGGGCATGTGAACTCGTTCCCGAGTTGTATAGGATAAAGTTTAGGAACCTAAGGAAACAACCTAACATCTCGCACGTGGAGTTTAGTAGAGAAAAGCGTTTATTGTGGGACCAGTGGTTAAGATCCAACAAGGTTAATAAAGATTTTGATAGACTGGCTGAACTGCTACTGGTAGAGGAGTATCTGAGATCTATCCCTAAAGAGGTATCATTGTATCTTCAGGAAAAAGAAGTCTCCAAATTGGAGGAGGCCGCAGTTTTAGCGGATAAGTATGAATTGATAAGACCTGCAGGGAAGTTCTCGGTTACTCACAAGGGAAAAGGAGACCTGGCAATAAATAGGCAGAGAATCTCGCTCTCATCAGGTGGGTCACCTACCAAATCCATAGAAGTCAAGAAAGATGACTGTAGTAAGTCATCAATGATTAAGTCATGTTTCTATTGCGGAAGGGTAGGCCACCAAATGAGAGATTGTTGGAAGAGACGAAGAGAGATGGAAGGTGTCAAGCCCGTATCTTTAACAAATAAGGTTGAGAGTACCTCCACTAAGGGCAAGGCCCAGGGAGAGAGTGAAGCCAAAACAGTGGCATTGATGAGTTATATAGGTAACAGCCCATCAGAGATGGATGGGGGTAAAGTAGATGAATTGGAGGGTAAACTTAAACCTCACTTAAAGGGATATCAGCCATTTTTATTCCAAGGCTGGATATCCATAGGAGGAGACCGGAAACGAGTCACTATCCTACGGGACTCGGGAGCCCTCCAGTCCCTAATACTGAGTAGTCTGGTGAGAAGTCCAGTGGTTGGAGGGAATGTAACGGTAAGTTCCCTAGGGGGCCTAGCCAAGGTACCTCTAGTATCCATAGACCTACAGTCGCCTCTCTACGAGGGACTGGCTATGGTAGGGATGGTAGATGAGTTACCAGTTGTAGGTGTGGATGTTATATTAGGAAATGATTTGGTTGGTGGGAAGATGTGTCCCACACCCATAGTTTCGGAGGTGCCGGTTGTTTCGGAAGAGACCGAGCAACTTGAGAGACAGCACCCGGGGTTATTTCCGGTTTGCGCTGTTACGAGGGCGATGGCAGCACAGAGGGAGTGGTCTAAGGACCAGGTGAGACCAGTAAGGGTCTCGAGTGGGGAAAACTGTGGAAAACCTGAATGTGAGGACAGTATGAACCCCGAGGAAGAACTCCCAAGTGAGGAAGCCCAGGTCGAAGCGGAGTTTGACCTGAAGCCTCTGTTCCAGGAGGAACAAGTAAGTGAAACCGATGTGTATGACTTGAGTCGCTTGTTTATGGAAAAGAAACAGGTGGACACAAGATGTCTCAGTGACTTGCAGAGTGTCGATCCCGACTTACGGGAACTATATGAAAGGGTAGAGAGTGGAAGTGAACTATCAGAGGAGTATTACTTGGACAAGGGAGTACTATTCCGCCGATGGGTGGAAAGTACTTGCCCCACTGATGATGCAGTGTGGTCCGAAAGACGGCAAATTATGTTGCCGAGGGTCTACCGGAAAGAAGTTCTACGGCTAGGGCATGATAGTCCCCTTTCTGGACATATGGGTGTACGCAAAACTTTAGACCGTATCTGGCAACATTTCTATTGGCCAGGAATTAGAAGGGATGTGGCACAGCACTGCCGTACTTGCCACACTTGTCAGTTGGTAGGAAAACCAAACTAACCTGTACCTGTAGCCCCTTTGAAACCAATCCCTGTAGGAGAGGAACACTTTGCTAAGGTTATTGTGGATATAGTGGGACCGTTGACTAAGACTGCTAGGGGACATGAGTATATTCTCACCTTAATGGATACCTTTTCTAGGTATCCCGAGGCGATACCACTACGTAAAGTGCGCGCCAAAGTGGTGTTGCATGAGCTGATTAGCTTCTTTACGAAGTGGGGACTACCTCGCGAGTTACAGACAGACCAGGGGTCTGTGTTTTTATCTAGAGAGGTTATGCAGAGTTTGGGAGCGCTGGGGATAACGAAAGTGACGTCAAGTGCTTACCATCCTCAGAGTCAAGGTGCCCTTGAACGGTACCATCAAACGTTAAAAACAATGTTGAGGAAATGGTGCTTAGAAAATTATACGGGGTGGGACCAAGCCTTACCATACCTGTTGTTTGCAGTGCGTGAGGTACCCAACGAATCGTTGGGCCTCTCGCCTTTTGCATTAGTTTTCGGGCACGAGGTTCGAGAACCTCTTAAAGTCCCGAAAGAATGTTTATTGAAAGAGCATAGTTCTGCCTCTAAGGACATGTCGAAGTCGGTGACTGACATGAAAGGTAAATTGGCCGCGTGTTGGGAAATGGCCAAAGAAAATTTGATGAGTGCTCAGGAAAGAATGAAACGACATTATGACAGAAATGCCAAAGTACGGGAATTTAATCCCGGTGATAGTGTGTTGGCCCTGCTGCCTTTTCAAGGTAACCCCTTAAGGGCAAAGTTCAGTGGACCCTATGAGGTAGTGAAACGAGTAGGGGAACTAAACTATATTGTTGCCACTCCAGATCGGAGACGGAGTCAACAATTATGCCATATAAATATGTTAAAGTTGTATCGAGAAAGGGAGCAGAACCCGGTGGGTGAAACTGTCGCGAGTGTTTGTACGGTTTCTCTCATGCATGAAGTAGACGAGGACACTATTTCCCCCACCTTAGAGATGCCGTGGAAGGAGAATGCAGGAGGGTGGCCCCAGGTAGTGGATAAGCTGGACCACCTCACGGCTACACAACGGGAGGACTTAACTGCCTTATTGAGTAAGTATCAGTAGGTCTTTCGAGATACTCCTGGAAAAACTGACCTAATTCTGCATGATGTTGATGTAGGAGACGCAAAGCCTATTAAGCAGGCACAGTATCGTGTCAACCCGCAACGTGCAGCCATAATCAGGAAGGAAATAGACTATATGCTGGCCCACGGCTTAATTACGCCAGCACAAAGTGAGTGGAGCTCGCCAGTGATCTTAGTTCCGAAAGCAGATGGTACTCAGCGGTTTTGTGTCGATTTCCGACGCGTGAATACAGTGACCAAAAGGGACTCGTACCCCTTACCTAGGTTAGAAGAGTGTATAGATAGAGTAGGAGGGGCACATTTCATAACTAAATTAGATCTGCTCCGTGGATATTGGCAAGTGCCCATGACACCCCGTGCCCAGTCTATCTCCTGTTTCGCCGCATTGGGAAAGACTTACCAATGCAAGGTTATGCCATTTGGTATGACCAACGCCCCTGCCACATTCCAACGGTTAATGAATAAAATTACCGAGGACATACCCGGCTGTGTAACCTACCTCGATGATGTCGTAGTGTATAGTGACACTTGGCAGGATCATTTGGATCGTCTAACCTTACTCTTTGACAAGTTAGTGTCTGCCAATTTGGTGCTCAATCTAACAAAGTGTGAATTTGTTCAGGCCAAGGTGCATTATCTTGGTTATGTGATCGGACAAGGAGAATTGGCTCCTCCCCAGGCCAAAGTGGAAGCTATTCTCAGAATTCCAGTACCTCAGACCAAGAAGGAGATTCGTAGTTTTGTAGGAACCATTGCCTTTTATAGAATGTTCATCTATAATTTCTCTTCCTTAATAGCTCCTTTAACCAACCTGCTAAAGAAAGGAGCCAAGTTCCAGTGGACTGAGTCTTGCAACACCGCTTTTGTTCAAGCGAAGAGCCTTTTGTGTACAGCTCCAGTGTTGCAAGCCCCAGACTTCTCGAAACCATTTTCTCTGTATTGTGACGCCAGCAACATTGGTGTTGGTGCCGTACTATTACAAGCTAAAGACACTGTGGATCATCCTGTGAGTTACTTCAGCAGAAAACTGAATGTGGCTCAGAAAAATTATTCCACAATTGAAAAGGAATTATTATCCATTATTTTGGCTTTGAAACATTTTGATGTATATATCCCTGTTGGCGCAAATGTAACTGTGTTCACTGACCACCATCCCTTAAAATATATTCAGAAGTTCAAGGAGAAGAACCTCCGCTTAACTAGGTGGAGTCTATTTTTAGAAGAATATAATCTAGATGTAGAACATATTTCTGGGAGGAATAATGTGATAGCAGACTGTCTGTCTAGATCATAGCACATATCTGCCGAAAGTAAAGAAAAAAAATTCTTTTCAAGAATTTTTTTTCTCTTTTGGTGGGGAGGTGTTACATCTGCGATGTATAATTGCCAAATATGTATTTGTAATTGTTTCGAGGAGATGTCATGTTACGTGTGTTCGTATTGTGCTGCTTTGGTTATGACCAAATATGTCACCGTAAGGTATTTTCTTTATGGATTGTATGTATTTATTAATGTAACTATGGTATTAGTTTATAATAATATTGATTGTTTATTGTAATATGTCGATTATTCAAGTGTCCATTGCGCATGCGTCTCTGCTACGTCACAGGCCGTGACGTAAAAATATTTCGTTTGTATTTCCCGCTTAAACAATGTAGGCTCGTCAGGCTAGGTAAATCCCGCCCCCCCTTGTAGTATCCAATGAGCTACGAGCGTATTGCCTCGTCACGCACCTGTCAACGAGTCTATAAGATTGTCCAGACCCTGCTTAGACCTACTACACGGGTTAGATTCAAAATGCCAGCCTTGAGGTTAGTACCCTTTTCCCTTGGTATAGCAGTGAGCCAGATCTACTAGGACTTGGCTTTGTAGAGCCCTATATAAGTGAAGCGCGGAGTGAATAGCATTGGGGCTTAGGATTAGCTTATAGTTCATGACTGTTTGGTGATCTGTGACCCGGTCTTACGTCTATTCAATCCCGTTAAAACCTTCGAACTTGATTCTTTTGTGTAATGTCAAATGTCTGATCAGAAGTCAGAAGTATTAAGTAAAATCATGTTTGTTTAATTGTAATAGTGTCTTTGTTATATTATTTTCGTGTCATTTTACTTGTATTAACTTCATACTTATAATTTATTTAATTATATTTCTTTAAGTTAAGTTAGTTTGATTTTCTTTTCCCGGTGTCCGACCGGGTGGCGACCTTATTCAGTTCTTTTGACCGTTTGAGCCCGTAATAGACATAGGGTCTAAAGGGTTCCCTTGATGTTACAAACTTCTGGCATTCACAAGGCCGGTGAACCTTTGGTACTTTAGAGAGGTTTGTAACACTCTCCTCCCTCCTCCTACCTCCCTCCTCCCTCTTCCCTCCTCTCTCCTCCCTCCCCATCCTCCCTCCTCCCTCCCTATCCTCCTCCTTCTCCCCCTCTCCCACCCCACCTCTCCTTACTCACTCTCCTCCCTCCTTCTTCCTCCTCACTCCTACTACCTCCCTTCTCCCTCCTCACTCCCCATCCTCCTCCTTCTCCCCCTCTCCCATCCCCGTCTCTCCTTACTCACTCTCCTCCCTCCTCCTTCCTCCTCACTCCTACTACCTCCCTTCTCCCTCCTCACTCCCCATCCTCCTCCTTCTCCCCCTCTCCCATCCCCGTCTCTCCTTACTCACTCTCCTCCCTCCTTCTTTCTCCTCACTCCTACTACCTCCCTTCTCCCTCCTCACTCCCCATCCTCCTCCTTCTCCCCCTCTCCCATCCCCGT
Source organism: Oratosquilla oratoria (assembly GCF_046742065.1). NCBI lineage: Eukaryota > Metazoa > Arthropoda > Malacostraca > Stomatopoda > Squillidae > Oratosquilla > Oratosquilla oratoria. The sequence goes on from NC_134802.1 coordinate 37,732,507, forward strand.
CTCTCCTTACTCACTCTCCTCCCTCCTCCTTCCTCCTCACTCCTACTACCTTCCTTCTCCCTCCTCACTCCCCATCCTCCTCCTTCTCCCCCTCTCCCATCCCCGTCTCTCCTTACTCACTCTCCTCCCTCCTCCTTCCTCCTCACTCCTACTACCTCCCTTCTCCCTCCTCAATCCCCATCCTCCTCCTTCTCCCCCTCTCCCATCCCCGTCTCTCCTTACTGTCATCTCCTCTCTCACCTGTTCTTCATCTTCCTTCCACTTGAGTAAAGACAATATTAACTATTAGACAGTTTTGTGTACAACCACTGTTCGACGAAGAATATCTAACACGCATACTACAGTCCGTACGCTAGGATTGACATGTTGCAAGTTTAGACAAGACACCTGTTCACAAGACATTGATGGAGGTTCTCAGCAAAACTGAATAAAAATAATTAAAAAAAAAATGGTTTAGAAAATAAAAAGCAAATGCAAACAAAGTTATTTATATCTACATAGTCATGTTATCCTTACCAGCCCTTTGGAATATTCTAAATACCTTACTTCTGTATTTCAACTAATCAGGGCAGAAAAGGTTAGTGGTAGCATGATTAAAGGGAGAAGTACCATTGGGTAAACAAGCGATTAATCATGATAAGGTATGAGCTGTTTTGGTACTGGGTAGGTGCCCTCTGAATGAATGAAACCACCCAGCGACATACAGTATATAATTTGTTTTTTTTATGCTTTTTTTCGTTAGTTTGATTACTTATCATTCATCTGATGATTTATTTATGTATTCATTCCTTTGCTTGATTGTTTATCATATATTAATCTATCTTTTATTCACCTTTTTTCTTGTTTATCAATCTGTACAAAAACCCTCACATCGAAGAAAAAAGGTTTTAGGTTTGAAATACAACACATTGTTATATTGGCTCTATATTCAATTAATAACATTAAAGGTGAAAGAAACTGAGACCTTTTATGCCTTGTCACGGTTAGATGTACATACTTATCAAAAATGAAAAAGAACGTAAGAGAAATGTCATTAAAGCTTCAATATTTAAATCTTTAGATTTCTTTGAACTTTGATAGAAATATTGTTGAAATCAGGAAGACAGATGTTTCAAATGCAATAAATAAAAAACGTAATTGAAAAGTTTAATATCCAGGTACTAAAAAAGAAAAATAGACACACCTTCTATCTCTGGTTGGTATAAGGCTACATGTTGGAATTCAACATGTTATATTTAGGATAAGTTCATATCGAACATAATGTTATACTTAACATAATGTGATATTGAACATGTTCTATTTCATATAATAGTATAATCATGCAGTACTAATAGAAGATTTATAGATAATATTTGTGAATTGTAAATAAAAAACAACGAGCTCATTAGAAAGCTATTTTTTCTTCTTATATATATATATATATATATATATATATATATATATATATATATATATATATATATATATATATATATATAATATTTACGCCACATGACGTCATAGCAAAGCAATTGTGTACTAATGACCGCAGTAGGCGTCGACCCTTTCCCTGTCTTGAATACATTCCCACGAACAAAACAACTATTTGTTAGCATTTCATCCCTGATACTCGGCGATTATACATATTAGTGAATACCAAGTTGGTAAAGGAAGGAAGGATAGCAGATTTTAATAATTGCCATTGGGTTATTCTATTACAATAAGATTGATGTTTGTATGTTTTTAATAACGAATATTATCACTGCGGACAAATGTATATACAATTATGGAATTTCACAGCATTGGCAAAGGGTTATAGTCTGTTAATTAATTTATTCATTTATTCATTTATTTATCTATTCTTATTCATTTTTTTTTACTGTAATCTCTGGTAAGTTGTTATGGAAACAAACTATTGTCTTAGTTTGTCTTACTTGAAAGTTTATTTTACTGGCTTCCTTCAGTGAACTTTCATTTTGGCGACTTTTTCCTCCTATGACCTTATCATCTGTTGACTTTTTCCTCCGTTGACCCATCGTCTTTTGAACTTTTTCCTTATTGACCTTTTATCCTGTTAAGTTTCTCACTTCACCCTTCTGACGATGATCTTTTGCCCCAACGACCTTATCTTATGCTGACCGCCTTCCATGACCCTTCTTTAATTGATTTTGTTCTTTAATGACCTTAAGTTCTGTTGGCATTCTGTACTGACCTTTCTTCTGTTGACCTTGTCATTCAGTGACCTTATCTTTTGCTGACCTTATTCTTTTGACCTTGTTCTCCTATGACCTTATCTTATTCACTTTCTTCCTTGACCCTTCCTCTGTTGATCTTATCCTTCAATGACCTTATCTCCTTTTGACCTTGTCTTTAATGACCTTATCTTTTGTTGATTTTGTCTCCAATGACCTCATATTCTGCTGATTTTGTCTTTCAATGACCTTACCACCTGTTGGTCTTGTCCTTTTGTTATTTTATCTTCTGTTGACCTTTTCCTATATGAACTTATCTTCTTCTGACATTGTCCTTCAATGACATTATCTTCTGCCGACCTTGTCCTTCAATGATCTAATCTTCTGT
>NC_134802.1:37742565-37752565 GCF_046742065.1 Oratosquilla oratoria
CTCTCTCTCTCTCTCTCTCTCTCTCTCTCTCTCTCTCTCTCTCTCACTGTCAGTAACTGTCAATGACAGACTTTCTCATAACCATTTTCCTCCTCGAAGTCGATATCATTTTCTCTCACGATGACATCCTTTCCTACTATCTCTTTCTTTCTCTTGTGCTCTCATTACCAAGGTGATTTTTACGTCGTTTTGCGTCGGATTCTGTATATGACTGTGACAGAATTTTTTCTGTGCCTTTTGCCATGCACTTTATGTATACCATTCACATGATACCTTGCTGTATGGAAACATGTACATCCATTCATGTCAAGGGCTTTTTTCTCCTTATAAGGGAGATAGCCAAAGTCTAAAGGCATATAACCACTCCCACCCATTTAATCCCCCCCCTGTTCCACTCCCATTCACCACACTTTCTTCCCTGTCATCTTAGCTCCTTTTGGATAACGGGTCATCCCTATATCCCGTCCTCTACCCATTGTCAGAAGTAATGCAACAAGATATAGGACATCCAAAGCAAGGCCGCTTTAATTGATCGGTGAACACCCCTTCCTTTCCGCCTCTTCATGCAGAAAAATAGAATACGGTGAAAAATCCTCTCGGTCTGTGTCAGTATATCATTCACACATAACCACTGTCTTACCCATATCCCCACATACTCCCTTCTTTATATCACAGTGTCATCTATATACAACCAATCTTCACTCACCCACATCTGCCTTTTCCTTCTTGCTCAAAGCCCCTTTCACCCCATCCATCTCATCCTCGGTCAACCCCTCATGTTCACTCCATCCACCTCTGTCTTCCACACTCTTTTACTACTCTTTCTTCACTAATTTTTTTCCACGTGTCCAAGCCATCCCAATATTTTTTTATCAACCCTAATTCTCATCTTCTTTGCCACCTCCGGACTCCTCCTCACTTTCTCGTCCCTTACTCTATCCAACTTGTAACCTCTATCATAATTCTCAGACATTTCATCTCAAATACATTTAAACTTTTCTTTTCCTCTCTGCCTCTCTTAAAGTTTCAAATAAATAGACAATGGTGAAACCTTCATCTTAACACCAATATTTGGGGAACGAGTAGAGGAAACTTACTATATTGATTAGAGAATACTAGTTGTAACAATGAAAGAAAACGCGGAAAGAATAACGTTAGTTCAGGTATATGCACCTCACCATGGAAGGCCCCAAGAAGAAAAAGTAGAATTCTAACAAAACCTACCAGATACCTTGGACAGATGTGGCAATACCAATAAAGGTTACGGGAGGCCTAATTGCACATCTAGGAAGGTAGAGAAATAACATTGAAAGAGTCATTGGCGTTCACGGTGTCGGAGAGAAGAACGACGAGGGAGATAGATTTCTGCGTAGGTAACAACTTGGCTGTAATTAATATTTTTTACCAGAACAAAGAAAACCTTAGATGGGGATGGCAGTGGTGGTATAGTAAAATTGGACACTACACTAAAAAATAAATGATTAACCTCTTTTTAACAACCAATTATACATACATACATACATACATATATATATATGTATATATATATATATATACATACATATATATATATATATATGTATATATATATATATATACATACATATATAAATATATATATATACATATATATATATACATACATATATATGTATGTATATTCATATGTATAATTTTTGTTTCAGCCTTTGTCAAATGTCTACGGCAGATTTCAATCATATTTCACCAGGTAAGGAAAGTCATTGTATTACTTTTGTTTGTTCCGAAAAAAATAATTGCTTTTTAACGACTTTGCTTTGACCAGAAAGAGAGTCAACCCGCAAAGTATTTTATTTGAATTGTGTGTTTCTATTTTCTCCCGCAAGACAGTGTAAAATGCTTTAAACTGTTTTGATGATCATTTGCGTATTTATATTTAATTTGTTTTCAGGTGATTTTATTCACCTAGGGAGGGAACCCATAAAATCTCAATTAATCTTTTCAATAATTAAAATCAATTTATATATTTAATCTGTCCGCCTCCATTCTCCTGGAATAAAATTAGTTAATTCGCATTTTTATGAAAAGATATAAAGCTCCAATTACATGTATTCCAGTTCAATAATCTCCCTCTTTTATATTCTCTCGATTTACAAATACAATCTTTGTTTTCACTCTACGTCAATTTTATTCAATTTCTGGCAGATGTTTGTGACACACATGTGTTCTACTACTTCTTCCTCTATAATATCTATTTTTATCCTCTTTGTTTCAATGAAAATACACTTTACCTTTCTCCAGGCCAGTTTTACTCGTGTTCAGTAAATACCTTTGATAGGTTTATTTGATGTATTGCTCTTTGTTTCCACTCTGCGTTAATTTTATTCAATTTCTGGCAGATGTTTGAGAAAAAATGTGTTCTTCTACCTCTATAATGTCTATTTTTATTTTTTGTTTCAATTAAAATACACCTTACCCTTCTCTAGGTCGGTTTTGCTCGTGTTCAGTAAATGCCTTTGATAGATTTATTTGATATATTGCTCTTTGTTTTCACTCTACGTTAATTTTATTCAATTTCTGACAGATGTTTGTGAAAAAAATGTGTTCTTCTTCCTCTATAATGTCTATTTTATTTTATTTTTTTCAATTGAAATACACCTTACCTTTCTCTAGGTCAGTTTTGCTCGTGTTCAGTAAATGCCTATGATATATTTAATTGATATATTGCTCTTTGTTTTTACTCTACGTTAATTTTATTCAATTTCTGGCAGATGTTTGTGGAAAACATGTGTTCTTCTTCCTCTATACTGTCTATTTTCATTTTTTGTTTCAATTAGAATACACCTTACCTTTCTCTAGGTCGGTTTTGCTCGTGTTCAGTAAATGCCTATGATATATTTATTTGATATATTGCTCTTTGTTTTGACTCTACGTTAATTTCATTCAATTTCTGGCAGATGTTTGTGAAAAACATGTGTTCTTCTTCCTCTATAATGTCTATTTTTTCAATTAAAATACACCTTACTTTTCTCTAGGTCGGTTTTGCTCGTGTTCAGTAAATGCCTATGATATATTTAATTGGCGTCTTGCTCTTTGCAAGACATCTTTACCACCTCTTTGTCTAGTAAGCTGTCAGTCTCTTTTTCCCCCGCTCGTTGGAAAACAAATCTTTGCCCTCCAGATGTCGTTGAAGTTTCACTTACGTTCTGCCACTTACACAAGACCGTATTTGACCTATTTTTCCTTCTGTCCCCTTATTTCATCGTCTTGGTAAATAAAAACCAATCTTGTCTTTTTCCAGGTCAACGCAACACATGTTCGGGACAGACTTAATTCATATTCTGTTCCACACAAAAGATTTCTCAGTGTCAAATTTGCATCCGACATAATTTCTCCAACTATTATATACAAAACCATATAGAATTTCTGTTCATTGTATAACATTGCCATCCAAGCAGAACAAAAGCGATCTTTTTGCATAACACCTTACAGAACACATAATCAAAATTGCTGAAAATTTTTATATTCTTTGTATAATCAATCAAGTAATCTTGAAAATATCTATACAGAGTAATCGTGGAGAGCCTTATATAAACTGAATAAGATCGTTTGGCATGAACCAGAAAAAATATTACGGTAAAAATTTTCTTCAGTCTTGGGCAAACGCCTGAAGATGACATGACCCTGTCTGTATGTCTCTCTCTCTCTCTCTCTCTCTCTCTCTCTCTCTCTCTCTCTCTCTCTCTCTCTCTCTCTCTCTCTCTCTCTCTCTCTCTCTCTCTCCTCTCTCTCTCTCTCTCTCTCTCTCTCTCTCTCTCTCTCTCTCTCTCTCTCTCTCTCTCTCTCTCTGTCTCTCTCTCTCTCTCTCTCTCTCTCTCTATATATATATATATATATATATATATATATATCTTTCATTCCTTCCCTCTTATTACCACTTTCTCACTTCTCACGTTATACTAAGCGTCGAAGGTCCCTTCATCAGTTGAATAAAATCACCTGACAGCAAATGATGAAGAGCAAGGAACTCAAAAGGGTAGTGTCTTTTTATTCCAATCCTTGGCTAATGTTTGTGAAAGACTTAATTCATATCTTGTCCTACTGCAGCTGGAGCGCGCTGGTGGCGCAACCGGAAGCGTGCTGGTCTTACAATCAGTTTTGGATTCGAATCCCTTACTTCTCTCAGATTCCTAGTGACTGTTTGCTACCTGCTACAACAATCCAAGATGTGCTTGCAATGATTTAGGCAAATGCCCTTAAAAATCAATAACATTGCATATGTTATTACTTGTGGATTATTTGCAATAATAAAACATACATGATACATGAGAACCTCTGAGAAGTACTATTATTTGCATAATAATTTTACAAATGTACACAAATGAAAGAGAGACTTTAACAAATCCTGCCACTCGCTACAGAATTAAACCCCGCCCCCTTAAGGATGAGGTAGGAGGAAAGATTTATTTCTTCTGCAAGACTATATGGTAGCAGGCGCGCCCTTAGGAAGTACAGAAACTCTGGTGCAGGATGTTGACGCGGTTAGTCTCGAAGTTACTCTCGATGATAATGAACCACAGTTATGTGTCGTGGCTGAAGGAAGGTGCACGGAATGCATTCACATTCTGTATGTGGTCGCCGGTCATTATGGCGTGGTTGATGAATCAAAGATTGTGTCAGTGAGCTGCGGGGACCCTGGCGGCGTCGGTGGTGGCGTCGACTGGTCCTGCGGCGAGAGTGGCTGCAGTGTCGACTAGTCCGGTGGCGAGGGTGCCTGCAGCGTCCGACGACAGGGCAGGGTAGTGCAGAGTCCGGCGCTAGGGCACGGAAATGCAGCGCCCGGCTGCATGGCAAGGCATGGCAGCGTCCGGCGACAGGACAGGGCAGTGCAGCGTCCAGCGCCAGGGTAGGGTAATGCAGCGTCCGGCTGCATGTCAGGACATGACAGTGTCCGGGTGATGGGCAGCTGGGCTGGGTTCGTTGGAATTGGCGGGACAGCGTTTGGTGGCAACCGTGGCATCGGCAGTCGTGGTGGTGACTGGTCAGGCGGAGCAGCTGCGGTGGCTGGTTCCCTCGTGGCGGTTGTGGTGGCGACTGGTCCCTTGATGGCGGGGCACTCCCGCCCCCCACCCCCGGTCCCGGGTCTGGACACCAATTGTAACCAGCTGTTGCTGTTCACAGGATAAATAAAGAAAATACTATTTTTTCTTCTTCTTTCCCCTACTATGGAGTATGGACTACAAAGAAAAGACCATCTGTTCGCGGGGTTTCAGTGTGTGTTCGAGGGTAAGAGAAGTCTGTAGGAAAATAAAAATATAGTTATGGATAAAAAGGGGGCTAGTTCCACAGAACGCTTTTTAGGTATATCCATTAGAGTTTTTTGTCGTGGCTCAAGAGGCATGGGCAGGAGATTTGAAATTAATTTTGCTACAGTATTTATGAGGGGATTCTTTTTTGAGGTATATACTATTCTGGATCCCCTAATGAAGAGTTCCTTTTCTTATTTTATCATTATTGTTATAATTTCAGATAGTTATAGGGCAGGATAGATAAGATTGGGGAGAGGGAGGGAGGGGGGAATTCAGGGTTTAGTGGAAGGAAAGAGTGAAATGGAAGGAAGTAAGAGTTATGATAGATGTGGGGTAGACCCACTTGCTATAGTCTTTTGGAATATTAGTTAGTTAGTTAGAGGGCAGAATAGATAAGATGGGATTTGGGGGTCTAGTGGAAGGAAAGAGTGAAATGGAAGGAATTAAGAGTTATGATAGATGTGGGGCAGACCCACTTACTTGGTTAGTTTATAGTCTTAAGACTTTATTCTTTTTGGACTATTATAGAATTATTGAGTGAAGTCAATACAGAAATCGGCTACAGAAACTGGTAGCAACATTTGCGTATACGATGATTTGAGCAAATGCCCTTTGAAATCCATAACATTGCATTTTATGCAGTGGACTATCACTATGGACCATACTATAGATTATTTACAAATACAGAACATACAAGGTACATGGGAAACGCTGAAAAGAAATATAATTTACATAATAAATTCACAAAGGTACACAAGGGAAGACTAACAAATATTGGCGCTCGCTACACGTGCTTCCTGGCGTAGGCTCCATAGTTTCTAGTACCGTACAGGTTCCTGTTCCTGTTTCACAAATTACTAACATTTTCATGTCTTATATGCCCTAATAAGAGCTTCTGTCTCTTTTTCCCGTCTCTTCTTTTCGTCTCTCTTTCCCCTCAACTTGGCCCAAAATTTGGCAAATATCTTGAGGAAACTTTAATCATACTCTCCTGGACACAGACCCAATGTTCTTATCTTATCGCTTCCTTTCTTATGAACTCTCGTTATCACCTTTCTTATCTCTTGGTTCTTGCTCCTTTACCCCTCCTGCCGTCAGGCGATTTTACTTATACTCGTGGTATTCCGTTCCTAGAGTTCATTTCCCTTTCTATGCTTTTTGCAGATAAATGCTATTATTCAATGTTGAGGTAGCATATTTTCATTTCTATTTTCTTTTGTAAGTGATTTTTTTTTCCAAAAATAGGTGCAGTCCTGAGGGGTTGACACTCGGTCTCCAAATTGAGCCCAAGATCTTTTTCTTTATGGACTTTAATTGTATTACTTAATTTTTTTTTAGACATGGAGAACTGACAGTCGGCGACGGATCATCTTCGTAGTAATCTACAATGGAGAAGAAGTTAGTAAGTTTTAGAATTAATTATGTCAAATAAGACATTTCAAGACTTTTTTCCATAAAGAGAAGATTTTGCTCTAGGCTTAAACAATAATAATAGAAACAGAACAATATTTTTGAAATATAAAGTAAGAATTAAATTAGAACATGTAAATTATATTACTTATATTTCAATGCACACAAAAGATGTCCTTGATTCACCGTTCCCACTCATTTCATCTCTTTCTCTCTTATTTTCATTATATCGTCTATGCTCTTGTCTTCGGCTGATGGCTGTAGGGAAATTAAATTATACTCAACCGCCCGTAAAACACCTTCCATTTTTTTTTTATATTGTCTTTATTTCTAATAAGATTCTTAGAGTTCAGTCGTACCATATATATTTTTTGTTTTACTACTATTTTCTTCATTTCTAATCATCTTCATTTAAATAAAGACCTTTCTAAATTTTCTTAAGGCCAGGCTTTTTTTTAATTCTTTGTATATATTTGCAATAGATTTCGGTATAATGGATCATATATGTACATCATATTTTTATATCAATTTGTCTTCGTATCACAATATTTTCTTTCCACAGGATTAGGAATTACTTTATTTATTATTTTGTCCAGACCTTGACAAACGTCTGAGACATTTTATTTAATGTCATCTTATTCTATTCAATTATCTCATTCTATTTCAATACGTTGTTTTATTTTATTCTACAGTAGTTTATTTTGTTTTGTTTCAAATTATCTTATTCTATCTTATTTTAATTGATTCTATTTCATCTTATTTGACTTTGTTATGTCTTAAATTAATTTATCTTATTTTATTTTATTCTTTTCAGCACAAAATATTTTGGTCTTATCTCTTTCTTTTTTGTTACACGAGTTTCGTATCTTTGTTTTCGTCACAGAAAAGGCATTCATTCTGATTTAATCCTACATAAATAATTAAGGAAAGCCATTCTCTTTACAAGCTCTAGATGTTGAGTATCTAACGAATCAATTCATTAGAAAGCCTTAGTTTTAATCCTTGGTTACTGAGTGACGCAGATTCCTAGATTTTCTCAAATGTAATAGATTTCTCTTTTTATCTATTTCTTATAATATTCATTAATTTATGTTGCCAATAATTTTTATTATCTTTCCCTCTCGCTCTTTACCTCTTTATCGTCTTTTTTATTTTTTTTAATTTATCTATAATTTATACATCTTATTGTCCTCTCTCTCTCTTTCTCTCTCTCTCTCTCTCTCTCTCTCTCTCTCTCTCTCTCTCTCTCTCTCTCTCTCTCTCTCTCTCTCTCTCTCTCTCTCTCTCTCTCTCTCTCTCTCTCCTCTCTCTCTCTCTCTCTCTCTCTCTCTCTCTCTCTCTCTCTCATCTCTCTCTCTCTCTCTCTCTCTCTCTCTCTCTCTCTCTCTCTCTCTCTCTCTCTCTCTCTCTCTCTCTCTCTCTCTCTCTCTCTCTCTCTCTCTCTCTCTCTCTCTCTCTCTCTCTCTCTCTCTCTCTCTCTCTCTCTCTCTCCTTCTCTCTCTCTCTCTCTCTCTCTCTCTCTCTCTCTCTCTCTCTCTCTCTCTCTCTCTCTCTCTCTCTCTCTCTCTCTCTCTCTCTCTCTCTCTCTCTCTCTCTCTCTCTCTCTCTTTCTCTCTCTCTCTCTCGATTGACAATTGATATAGGTGCCAATGTTCAGGAGTCATGGGACTCATTCCATGATCACTTTATGGCACAACAGGCACAGTTTGCACCAAATAAAGTAGTCAAAGAAGAAGGTCGGCAACCTAAATGGATCACACGAGAGATAGGAAGAAGGGTTAAAGAGAGAGCTTCTTATCGCAAGTATAAGGCAAACCGTATTGGTTTTACCCATCAAGAATACATCTGCTTGCGCGGGCGGGTTAAAAGAATGATAGCAGGAGCAGCATAACGTGGTGAAGAGCAGGGGGTGGCCGCATCTTGCAAGGTCAACCCCAAGGAGTTCTTTAGCTAAGTTAATATCAGAAAACTTGCTAGAAACAAAATTGGTCCTTTGCGTGACTGTGGCGGAACGCTTCAGAACACAGACCTTAAGATGGCTGATATTCTCAAAGCACACTTCGCTTCAGTATTCACTGAGGAAGCGGAGGGGGCAATCTCTGAACCAGTTTTGGTACACGAAGGAGAGTCCACGGAGAATATTCAGTGTACGAACATCGAAGTCATAGGCAACTAGATAAACGTAGCGCAAACAAGTCTTCCGGTCCAGATGGATTCTAGGCAAAGATACTGAGGGAGGTTTGCTAGCATGTGGTGGCCCACCTAGTGGAGATCTTTAATGACTATCTGCGGACAGGAGAATTGTCTAGGGCAGTGGTTCTTAACCTTTTTCAGTGCCCGTATCCCTTCATATTTCAGAAAAAATTCTCGCACCCCCATCCAATACAAATACAATACAAAAATATGAAAAGGATAGTGATACAAAGCTTACTTTGGTTTCTCATTGTAAATATATAGTACCATTGTAATGGCTATCATGTCTCGTACTCCCAAGTTCAAGGTTTCGTACCCCTTGGGGGTACAGGTACCCAAGGTTAAGAACCACTAGCTTAGGGACTGGTGGGAGGCAAACATGACTCCTATCTTTAACCCATTAAACTCGGATGACAAGATTCTTGTCATTTGGTCAAATAAAAAAAAAAAAAATCATAAAACACCAAAATGTTTGATCAAACACCAGAAAAATATGACGTTATATTTTTCTGGTGTTTGATCAAACATTTTGGTGTTTTATGATTTTTTTGTTTTATTTGACCAAATGACAAGACATCTTGTCATCGGAGTTTAATGGGTTAAGAAAGGGATCGCGCAAATCCGGATAATCACTGACCTATCAGCCTTAAATCTGTAGTCGGGAAGATACTAGAAGGTGTCATTGTGGACAGAATGGTGAATTTTCTGAACATAACATAAAAACATAAGAATGATGGAGACTGCAAGAGACCATAAGGCCTACACTAGGCAGCTTTGTATCCATCACCTACTGTCATTCCCATCCATAAAATTGTCTAATCTTTTCTTAAAACAACTGGTAGTTTCAGCGCTTACTACCTGGTTACTAAGTTTGTTCCATTCGTCGACCACCCTATTAGTAAACCAATTCTTGCCTATTTCCTTTTTGAATCTAAATTTGTCCAGTTTATAACCATTACGGAGGGAAACAACCTGTTATTAGGCTCGAGGCTTAACTTTCGGCGTTACAGATTATGCTTAACTAATCTGATAGATTTCTTCTATGTCATGTTTCAAATATATGACAGGTTTGAGCCATGGGTATTAGAGGAGCAATGTTAAATTGGATT
>NC_134802.1:37780065-37787565 GCF_046742065.1 Oratosquilla oratoria
CTGCTCACCATGTTAGAGGTATGAATTCAACATTCTCTTCTATGTTCCTCCCTGGATTACGTATTTGCAGCCCTGAATTTATTGGTGATGAGATACGTAAGATTTATGAAATTGTAAAGCAGTTAAAATATCCAATACACTTTATGGATAATTGTTTGAAACATGCGAAAAGGATACTTTATAATACTGAAAGAAAATTTAATAACACAAACCTGTTGATACTTTCATACAATGAAAATATGGTAGAGATTCCCAATATCTTAAAAGACTTTAATGTTAATGTCGTCTTTAGAAATAACACCAATGTTATAGATCTACTGATAAAAAACTCCCTAAATGATTTTAAAAGATGTGTTTATAAAATACCATGTTTTAATTGTAATAGATATTATGTTGGACAAACAAGCAAAGATCAAGAAGTAAGAATAAAACAGCATAAGCATAGCATTAAGACAAGCCAATATTCTAATGACCTTCTTAATTATGTAAGGGATTTTGACCATCCGATCGATTGGGAAAATGCAGCAAAAATTTTACCACCTAAAAACATAATAGATTTTTTTTTTTAATCCTCCTCAATAACAATTTAGGTCTATACAAATTTGACCCATTTATTGTTAAGACTATATACGATAATTACTGTAAGGAATGAGGTCACCCACCTCTACCCTTCAAGACTTGACCTGACCAGAAATAATTAGCTGAAGTGGTAACCCTTTCCATGTGTCAAACCTCTCTTGTGTGTATATATTTCCCATCTTACTCTGTACTCGTTGCTGTCGGGGAAACGCTGCCCACGTAATGCGTCCTTCAGAGGTCCGAACAAATGGAAGTCTGACGGTGCCAGTTCGGGACTATACGGTGGGTGAGACAGCACTGTCCAGCCGAACTTTGTCACACATTCCGTGGTCTTTGTCGTGTTGCAAACGGAATGTTTTCCTTTTCTCTGGCCCACATCCAACTCTACACGCGTTTCATTCACCGTTATCCACCGATCAGCGCGGATGAGTTGATCGAGGCGCACTTTGTTTTCCGGGGTGGTGGCTGTATATGGGCGTCCGGAGCGCACTTTGTCACTCACATCTCTGTCGCCACTCTGAAATCAACGAACCCATCTCCTAACTGTGCTGACATCAACTGCATCGACTTTGTAAACGTTCACCAGGCGCCGGTGAATGTTGATTACTTCAATTTTTTCTGCATGGAGGAATTCAATGACGCATCTCTGCTTCTGACGCTCGTCCATGATAGGGATTGCTTTCTTAGAGTATCAAACCATTAATATCTGCAACAGAGGGATGAAAAATTCAGGTCATGAGTGCATAGGTTCAGTCATCACAACAATACAATTTGGAATCCCCTCGGATCCCTTCGGGAGGAAAAAAAAAAAAAAAATTAGGCATTACTTTTGGAACGATCCTCGTGTATATATATATATATATATATATATATATATATATATATATATATATATATGTATATATATACATATATATATGTATATACATATATATGTGTATATATATATATACATATATATATTTATTAGAAGCTCTATCTTTAACATTTACTATATATATATACATATATATACATATGTATATGTATATATATATGTATATATGAATGTTATATATATTATATATATATATATACATATATATATATATATATATATATATATATATATATATATATATGAGTGGAAGGGTGGTGAGTTAAATACAGAGAACAGTTGGAGTTTTATTCACTGACGTTTCGTCCTTACCAGGACATTCTCAAAGTACATACAGTTTCAGAAAATTAACAGCTTATATATAATCCATCCTTGCCGTGTTCCCCTCCCTCTATACTCTCATTCGTCCTCTACCCTTTTCATGTGACTCCGACCATGTCACTTCTCCCTCCGTTCTTAATTGTCCTTTTTACCTCCTTGATAATGAGAGTACCTACCGCTCCTGCTAATTTTATAAACCCTTCCCTATGGTTGATGCAGGGGTGAGAAGTAATTTAGGCTGCCTCCACTATTTTTCTTTTCTTTTTTTCTAGACCTTTGTGGAGCATCTCTATCTTGTTCCAATCTGGAAGATGACCACATTGGTCTAAATGAACTACTAGCGAGTTGGAGGTTCTGTTAGCTCTGACGTCATTTTTGTGCTCATATGTCCGTAGCTCCACTGATCTTCCCGTCTCTCCATAATATCCTAACGGACAACCACCACATGGTATATTGTAAATCGCGCCCTTCTCTATATCCTTTTCCGATTCATTTCTATTCTTGACAACTTCTCCTAATTTTGTACCCGTGGAGAAAGCAACGCTCACACCCGCTTTTGTGAGAATATGTCCCAACTCTTCCGCATACTTCGAGTTGGGGACGGACAAAAACCCCGCCCTGCCTTATCCGGACCAGTCGTCCTTCTTCCTTCTTATTATTACCGTTTGCGCAGCCAAGCACCTGGCGAAGAAGAACGCGAAGAAGAAGAACGCGAAAAAGAACGCGAAGAAGAACGCGAAGAAGAATGCGAAGAAGAACGCGAAGAAGAACGCGAAGAAAAACGCGAAGAAGAACGCGAGAAAGAAGAAGAAGAAGAAGAAGAAGAAGAAGAAGAAGAAGAAGAAGAAGAAGAAGAAGAAGAAGAAGAAGAAGAAGAAGAAGAAGAAGAAGAAGAAGAAGAAGAAGAAGAAGAAGAAGAAGAAGAAGGAGAAGAAGAAGAAGAAGGAGAAGAAGAAGAAGAAGAAGAAGAAGAAGAAGAAGAAGAAAGAAGAAGAAGAAGAAGAACGCGAAGAAGAAGGCGAAGAAGAACGCGAAGAAGAAGAAGAAGAAGAAGTAGAAGAGGAAGAAGAAGAAGAAGAAGAAGAAGAAGAAGAAGAAGAAGAAGAAGAAGAAGAAGAAGAAGAAGAAGAAGAAGAAGAAGAAGAAGAAGAAGAAGAAGAAGAAGAAGAAAAAGAAGAAAAAGAAGAAAAACGCGAAGAAGAAGAAGAAGAAGAAGAAGATGAGAAGAAAAGAAGAAGAAGAAGAACGCGAAGAAGAAGAAGAAAGCGAAGAAGAAGAAGAAGAAGAAGAACGCAAAGAAGAAGAAGAAGAAGAAGAAGAAGAAGAAGAAGAAGAAGAAGAAGAAGAAGAAGAAGAAGAAGAAGAAGAATACCACCTGACCCCGACTTACCCAGCGTTTTTTAGAAGAATACTTTTATTCAGACTTATATAAATATATATACATATATATATATATATATATATATATATATATATATATATATATATATATATATATATACAAGCACCCGGACCTGGCTTCGCCAGGTGTGCTTGGCCTACGGCGTGCGCCCTACCCTACGGGCAGTTTTAATGTACCAAAATGGGAAAATAAAAGAGTAACAATAAATTCCATAATCTTATTTAGACCCACTACGATTTTGTACATGAAAAATACATTAAACACATAAGTGGAAATTCAAATCTTCCTTCTCTTTCTTGGAGGGGTCTCTTCTTCATCTTCTTCACTGCTACTATAAATCTTCATTATTGCCTGCATTATTTCCTCTCTGAATTTTGACATTGACTGTAAGGTGTTATCTAATTTTGCTGATATCTCATCAACCTTGTTCTTGAGGTCTCCTTGTTCTTCTAGCATGTTTGACATTTCATTCTTTACCTCTCCTATTTGCTCTGTGTTCTCATATAGCATTTCTTCTATGTCTTCAACGTTTTCTAACTTTTCTTCGATGTCCCTCAGTGAAAGGTCTTTAGAATAATCCATTGTGTAAATTTCTTCGGGCATAATCATGGCTACGGCTTCTTCTTCTGTCTTACTGAAAATTGATCTTGGAATGCACACGATGGATTGATCAGGTTCTTCTTCCCCTATTTGCTGATCCTCATCAAAGGTATTGTTGAAAGTTAATGCTTGTGGCTTGATATAAGAAGGTTTACCTTCATCTGAGTCAATGAAAAGCTCTTCGTAAACACAGTTTCTTGCAGTTTTAGGTTCGTAAGAATCCCCTAACTTCTCATACCCAGTAAATACGAAGAGTGAATCGTAGCTGGTTATCCTAGAGCAGGCAACGTACAACTGACCGTGAGCGAAGCACTGCGCTCCATCTAATAGTAATCCACACCTCTCAAAGGTCTGTCCTTAGTATTTATCTATAGTCATTGCGTAACACAGTTTCACCGGAAATTTATGTCTCTTGAAGTTAACTGGAGTATCTGATGCTTCTAGTGTTACTCTAGGCAGAATTACTTGTACATCCTTATAAGCCCCTATTAATATCTTCCCCACTATAACGTTCTTCTTTAGGTTCGTGATCATTACCCTAATTCCATTGCAGATTTTAGGTGGACAAATATTCCTCATAACCATTACCACTGCTCCTACTTTTAACTTTAACTCATGTAAGGGTATGGAGGGACTATTCATAGAATTGAATACTGATGTGTGTATTTCCATTCCTTCTCCATCGTGAGATGCTGTATCTTGGCTCCTATAGAGTACTTCCTTCTCTTTTAATTTTTCATACACGAAATTATTAATTGAATCCACATCGTCATTTGTTGGGGATATAATTGCTCTCTTTTCGAAGTAAGAAACGTTCAAGAAATTGTCTTTAAACCCTTCATAGACCTTATCAACTAAGACTAATCTACTGTTAACTCTTACTTCAAACCCTTCATTGATATTACATTCACTATAGTTTCCTATTCCAACGTCAAGTAGATCCTTTGCAAACTTTATATTTTCTTCATCGCTGTTTTTCAGTCTTACATTTTTTGTCAACTCAACTTTAGACAGCAGTTTAGTTCATAATTTTCCCCCCAGCCCTAACAACGGGTAATATCTGTCTAAAGTCTCCAGCACAAACAAAGGTAATTCCACCCATAAATACATCATCTAACTTCGTTAGATCTCTTAACGTTATATCTAGAGCAGCTATAGTGTTTTTATTTACCATTACAGCTTCGTCCCAAACTATTAATGATGTCATTAACAGTAAACGTGCTAGCTCAGAATTGTGTTTAATGCTACATGTTTTAACCTCATTGTGTTCCATTAGAGGTATCTTAAACATGTTATGTGCTGTTCTTCCACCATGTAGGACAGTAGCTGCTATTCCTGATGAAGCAACGGCTAAGGCTATCTGGCCTCTTGAACGAACTGTATCCAGAAGAAGATTAAGTAAGAAGGACTTTCCTGTACCCCCTGGTGCATTAATGAAGAAAGCTTTCTGGGCACGTTTATTTCCATTATCTACACTCTTTAATATTTTCTCATAGCATATTTTTTGTTCTCTGTTTAACATAGGTTTTGATTCCTCTACATCTTCGTATAGTTGTTTTGTGTTGTAAGCTCTTTCTCTCCTTATAATATTAGTTGTTTTAACTCCGTCTCTTGAAGAGGGTAATCCATATTGCACTATATTTCCTTCCCCACAATTGTAAACTTGTTCTTGGATATTGTCGAGGGCATCGAGGTAGATCTCATCGTTATAGTCTTTCTCTCCAATTTTAAACAGAAAATCACTTGAGAATAAATCCTTTGTTTCTTCCCATATCGGTTTTTGGTCTTCTAAATCTGAGAACACTAACATACTCGCATAGGTTGTTCTTAGCTGTCTGCGGTCATTAGTGTGATTTATTATTTCTAGTGTTGTTTTCTTCCACGTATCTTCATCTTTTAGGAGGCCCATAGCTTTCACTGCTTCTCTATTTGTCTCATATAATACCCCTTCAACAGTTCTTAAGTCCTCATAAGATTTTAGACCCTTTGTATGGGTTAGTAACATCCTCATATTGAACAGTTCAACTGTTTTATTATTGACAGCCCTTATTCTCCCTAGAGCACATGTACTTCCTTTTCTCTCATCCCACTTACACGTAGTTTTGTTGTACACAAAATAATTAGGGATTTCATGATAGCTTAATGAGGCTGCAAATTCGTTATGTTGACATAACTTGAAAAATGCTGTTAACTGAGTATCTTTAGATGCCTTCTTGACTATGGCCTCTTGGGAGGTTGAAGCTTCAACGAAAACATAATTTTCTCCCTCTAAATGCAAATCTAAATTGCAAACTGCTGGGTAACTACTGTGAATGTTGAATTGGAATATTTTCCATGTTGCCTCATTAGCATTAACGAATCTTGCATCTTTAAAAATTTTGATCTCGTTAACGGGCTCATTATCTTCTGTCTTAGTGAAAAGTATACGGTCACTTCCTTTGTTAACGTACTTTGTTATGTAAGCTATGGCTTTAATAGAGTTAGATCATTCAACATTGATATGAGCATTGTACTTAAGACAAAGATAAGGACTATGGGGAACAACCCATGAATTATCCACCACCACTGTTTTATCTTTTCCAATCTTCTTAACGAAAGAAAAGCCTCCTTCTCCAACGGCCCTTCTCCCATACAAAGGAAACCCGTTATTACCAAAGTGTAGTGTTGATCTACATTGCTTAGGGAAGGCCTTTTGACACTTGCTTATAATATTATTTCTTCCATAACAGCATATTTGAGATTCATCAAAACCAACACATGGCCCATGGATCATATTAGTAGTAACAATATCGTACAATTGTGGGTTCTTAGTTTTATCTGGTATCTCAGCTGAGATAATATTGGCAACATTTTTTTCAGTAACTTTATACCTCATCCACAACAGTATATGGACATGGGGTAAGCCTCTCTTCTGCCACTCTATGCTGTATAAATGAGCTTTTACTTCCACGAAAATGTGATCCTTTGTTAATTCTTTCATTAGGTTGTCTACCTTAAGCTTAAATATACGACTCACTAAATCTGGCCTATCACAGGGGTTTGAGGATGCAACCCCAGGGCCTGTTAATCTTATAGCTTTAGTTAGTTCTTCCCATTTTGGGTTCATAGTAAAGGTGATGAAAAAATCCGGGGAGCCATAATTAGAAACAAAGGTTAATGCATCTTGTTGTCTTTCTATCATGTATCTCGGGCCTCCAATGTAAGTTCTTGGTAATAAAATACGTTGCCCTCTACCCTCTAATGGATTATCCCCCTTTAAGATATCAGATCTCTCTTTCCTTATCTCATGTTGATTTCTTTCGAAATAGTGTAACCTATTGGATTCGATTTTAACGTAACTGTCAACCACGAATCTCTGAAACAAAGTACGGCATTTGGAAAGGAAAAGACATGAACCATCTCTCTCCATTAACAGGGAAGAATAATATGCTGAAGGACTTAAGTTAGTGTACTTTCCACTTCCAATTTTTTTCTGCTTCTGAAGGACATGAGTGAACCCCATATCTCCGTTAGGTATTAGTATAGGGTACTGGAAAATATCATAGTATAAACTATTGTGGTATACGTACTGTAAATTGTACTTGGAGCCTTTCTTAGGGCTTGAAATTGTTATCTGTAAAGGGTCAGTAGAGGAATCAAGATCTACTATGGCTCCAACTGTAACAGCTGCGGTTGGAAGGTGATAAACTCCTTTATGTTCTTTGGTTGCAGCATCTCCTAC
>NC_134802.1:37792565-37795065 GCF_046742065.1 Oratosquilla oratoria
TCTACTTTTCGCAAGCTTGAGAGCTCACGGAAAAAGCTAATTAATAATTCTTTTGCTGTCGTTTTTAACAGAATATATATATATATATATATATATATATATATATATATATATATATATATATATGTCTGTGTGTGTGTGTGCATATATATATATATATATATATATATATATTTGGTGGATGGACAAACACACACTGGACTTGTAGTTTGAAGTTTATTCCTGCGTTTCGAGCCCTGTCCGGAGTTCGTCTTCAGGTTAATATATTGGCAGCAATAGGAAATCCATATAAAAAGGGCGTACCTGGTACACTGGGTTAGTTAACCCCAATAACCGTTAACTACTGAAAAATACATAAAGCAGAAGAAAAAAATATCACGAGGATTAAATATAGCTTAACCAAAAGTTCTCGAAAATACTTCCAGATGGACGCTATATCGCATACTTCACAAAATAAAATTAGTATGAAATAAAATGGCATAACAAATGTAATTTTTATATCAAATATCAAATCTATGCGATAAAACCGCTCGTCTAAATATAACTTAACTACCTATAGTCCACATGGCAGGATGCACCGCCACACATTTATAAATATAAAGCTGGTAAGTAAAACATAGAAAGAAATAAACATATGACGAAGGAAAGAATTCCGCAGAACAAAATCAACTGCACCGCTAACTCAGAAGCACAGACATGATATCAAATGTATATACATAACTAAAAAAATAGTTAATAGATAAAATCCTGATGGGCACCATATCACACAGTTCACAAATCTATATCGGTATTAACATGAAATGGAATGACAAATGAAATCTTTAAACTAAAACGTATAAATACATCTAATGCGACAAAAAATTCAAGTCTTAATAAGTAATTAAACTACCCGTCGCCCGTAATGCGAGAGAACAAACATATAAATAAATAGGCGTAAAAAGAACACATACAGAATAATAGATGAGGGACCTGCCAAAGAAGATAGACAGAGTGCATCGCAATACATTCAATAAGCTGGTAGGTACAGCGTAGAATGACATAGACCCTGCTGGCTGCATTGTCCACGGTGGAGAGTAGACGAGAGTTACTAGAGAAGGAAAACCTGACGGCGAAGAAGTTAACGGGACTGGTCAATTTATATTTGGACTCGAAAAAAAACTTGACCTTCTTCAAGTCCAGAGATAAGATGTACTACCAAAAAATAGGGATGATCAGGGGCTCCCCGATCTCTGTGATGTTGTTGGAAATGGCTATGCAACATTACTAGGAGTTTTGATGAATCCGCCACCATCATTGAAATTATGGGTTTGTTAGGTGGATGACATTTTTGTCATTATACAAAAAAAGGGGAGGTGGAACCCATCTTCGACCTCATGAACAGGAAAAATGAGGCCATTCAGTTTGAGATGCAAAAGGAGGAGATCAGTCGTTTGCCATTCCTGGACTGTATAGTGACGAGAAATGGTGCCACGTTGACAACTGGTGTTTACAGAAGGGCACCCACACGGACCGGCTGCTGGATTACAACAGCTGTCATCCGGCCGAACGCAAGAGGAGTGTGGTGAAAACTGTCGTCTAGGGCAGAAAAGGTGTGTTCTGTGGATGACAGCAGGATGGAGGAAAGGAGACACATTTTTTCAGGGACAACGGTTATCCTAATTCGGTGGTAAAAAGGTGGACGATGCAATGATCAAACGAAGAAGTGGGCGAGAGTCGACGAGATGCTCCGCGGCCACTGTCCCTTACATGAAAGTGGCGTCCGAGGTAACAGCTAGATTGCTGAGGAAGCACGGGATAGAAGAGGCGCATAAGCCTAGAAACACACTACACGTACTGCTGACTAAAGTAAAAGATACAGCAAGCCGACCAGCTAACGACCAGCCTAGCCGATAAGGAGTGGACTGCAGAGAATCCTTTAGTTGGGGGGACGCAGTATGGTGGCATCTGTCCAAGGGATGTCCTTGAGCGTGAACTGTCTCATATCATCATGAGCTTCTGGTGAGGCGTTAAAAAAACTGCTACGGAGTTTCTCCGGCGTCAGTTGGTATACGTCCTTCAGCAGTTTCCGGAACTCCTATTAATCCTGTTGGAACTCAGGGGGACAGGGATCAAACCAAGTCCCGAGCATCTGTTTGGATAAGAGAATGATGTCAACTTAGTGTATTCATTGGGCCGTAGCCCGCGCTTTGGAAGTATTGGTCGAAACTTCCTAAGAAATTGTCTAGCTGTTTGGTTTCTAGGGAGAAGGCGCGTGGTGGAGGAAGTAGGAGCCTTGGTGTTGGGACAGAAACAAGGGTGTGTTGCCTTGACTCGATGTCTCAACGACGCTGAGGTTCTGTTCGTACTCAGTGATGGTAGTTTTCATTGTCTTCAACGAATCACAGCAGCTGGGATGCAATGTGAATACTTCGGATTGTGATAAGGGCTTCATCTCCGTTAGGAATAATGTTTCCTGCATGGACCATGGTTGACGGCGGGAATTGACAGTCGAGGTTGCTAG
>NC_134802.1:37812565-37817625 GCF_046742065.1 Oratosquilla oratoria
ATGTATGTATGTATGTACTATGTATGTATATATGTATGTATGTATGTATGTATGTATGTATGTATGTATGTATGTATGTATGTATGTATGTATGTATGTATGTATGTATGTATGTATGTATGTATGTATGTATGTATGTATGTATGTATGTATGTATGTATGTATGTATGTATGTATGTATGTATGTATGTATGTATGTATGTATGTATGTATGTATGCATGCGAAAAGGCAATACATGAAACTTTGTTCTTTCTCCTTATCAAGGAATATATATCATACAAGGAACTAGAGTCTCGTTTAATCCAGGTGGTGCTCAAAACGTCTGCTGGGGTATAATAATAGTACGAGAAAACATTTTAGTATATGGAAGAAAAATAATACAAATTTAAATAATAACTGCAGAGGAAAACCATGGACGGTACCACGTCGTGGCAAAATAAGCACGTCTGATGACAGATATTAAAGTAATTAATCATCTTATATACCTTCTAGAAACAAAGGTCTCGATAATGAGAGACAATAGGGAAGGGATATAAAACCAGCTGAATTACCTCAATTATCTGTCAAAGACGTAAGGAGTCGATACAAATCGATGGTTGCTGTGGCGGAGAAGAAACGCCACAAGACCAATTGCAAATAATTTCCTGAGCGAGATCGGTTGAAGCAGGTAGTCTAGTAGACGTAGTTGTTGTTTTAAAAAACGATTAGACAACTTTATAGATGGGGATGACAGGTGGTGATGGATACGGAGCTGCCTAGTGTAGGCCTTATGGTCTCTTGTAGTCTCCTTTATTCTTATGTTCAGCATGCGGCTGGAATAAGGTGTGTTCAGCAGTTTACAGAAGTGGCGAAAGAGGTTCATTGGTCGTTCTCTGGTTCATTATGCTTCTCGGTGGCGATTGGGGGGAGAGGTATTTCTATCCAGAGTACTGCCAGAGTGGCTACTTGTGTCGTGCGCAAAGCCCCCGGTGTCATGACGTCAAGCCAATTGGGTCGTTTCCGCAAACTACCAATCAAGATCTAAGAATATAAGGTCTAACCACTTCCGACCGAATTTCGAGGGAGTTGGCGCAGCGGGCCCGTGAACGTCACCTGGCTGTTCAAAGTGGGGTTGGCGGGTCCTAAAGCTGTCAGTTGAAGCTGGTGCGTCATTTGGGAAAGACGTTCCCTTCGCTCGCACCGCTCCACGCAATTAGTTATATTCTGACAAATATTATATAAAATATATATATAAACATATATAGAATATTATAGTTCCTGTCTATCTATATGAATATATAATATATATATATATATAATATATAAAATATTATAGTTCCTGTCTTCCTTGGCGTTTCACAGTTTTCTTCAGTGTTTCACAAAGAGAAAATGGACTCAGCCAAATGACGTCAGAAGCTGCGCACAAGAATTCAAACGGTCTGACCTGTATATTTAGACCTTGCTACCAATGACGTTGTGATGACCATTAGCGTATTGACACAAACAATGATGTAATTACGAACGCTCGTACATAAGTAAGTATATATGTGTGTATATATGTATGTATGTATGCATGTATGTAGGTATGTATATATATATATATATATATATATAAATGTATATCCATATAAATGTATATATACATAAACACACACACACACACACACACACACACACACACACACACACACACACACACACACACACACACACACACACACACACACACACACACATATATATATATATATATACACATATATATGTGTATACATATAAATATATATACACATATATATATACACACACATATATATATATATATATATATATACACACACATACACACATATATATATATGTATATATATATATATATATGTATATCCATATATATTTAACATGAATTTTCTCTTTTTTGTATTGTTCGTATTATTTCAATTTTGCTTTACATGTTTTATATTTATTTGATATTCATTTATGGTTCATTTATTATCTACTTATCATTCCTCACTTATTCTTTTACTTAATTCATTCATCATTTATCTTTTTACTTAATTACACATTAACCTTGATTTTTACTCTTCTTTCAACTCTTCCACCATCTCCCTCACAACCATCGTTCTAGTCCTTCTCCACCACGTGGAGGAAGCTTCTTCCTTGTGCTGTTCCCTTATATTTCCTCCAATATCTTCCCCAATATCTCCTCCAATATTTTCATTATCCAGGATCCCATGCCTCCAGTAGATCTCCAATAGAATATCTCCAAGCATCTGAGCTTGAATCTCAAAAAGTTTCCATCCTTTATCTCCTCGTGTCTTTATAAAAGACTCAACATCTTTCTAATTATTGTACCTTTTTTTTTTTTTTGCATTGCTATCATGATAAAAATGCTCTTTTTCTCCAAGGCTTGTTTTCAGTAAGCTCCTAAATATAGTTTTGTCATCAGAAAATCTCCTTTTTATCTCCTACACTCCCATTTATAATGTACTCCAAGCCTCTTTTCCTTCAGGTTGAAAAAAAAAATCTCCATCATTTGTCTCATTCAATCTCCACCTTTCGTTTAATATTTCCTCACATAGTAACCGACATTTTGTTTATTATAAAAAACAACAACTTTAACACCCATTCAACTATAACTCCACCATATCCACTACAGTATTCATTATACCATACCTAAGAGAATTCGTCAATAACTTTCAGTGTTGTCCATTATTCGTTTGAGTCGATCTTTATCATAGCTTTACCCCAAACTCCTTGACTCTATCTCAGACCTCCTCCTAGTCAAGGTTGACGAAGCAAGTCTTCATAAGACGCATGCCTTTCTTCCTCTGAACACATAATTTCCAACATTCCTCTCTTCCTCTCCTCTACCAAATTTGTCACTATCAACACCCTCGCCACAAGCATCCTCTTTTATGTTTGCATTTTCTTCTCGGCTCGAAACAATCTATCTCCCTTAATTCTCCCTCAATACTTCTCAATCTATCTTAATTATCTATTCACATACATATTCTATACATCGCTTCCTTTTCTAACCACGCACACACACACACACACACACACACACACACACACACACACACACACACACACACACACACACACACACACACACACACACACACACACACACACACACACACACACACACACACACACACACGTCTACACAGGAAAATGAACACATACAAACCGAGAAAAACAAATATAAACTTAGGCTAAAAATGTTTCAGAGTCTGAGCTCCTGAACTGCTTAGAGGATCTGTCTTAAAGGGCAAGCTGCCTCAACGTCCAGCTGCTATTTTGGAAAATGTCTTCTGGAAAGAATGTCGACATACAAAAAAAAATAAAAAAAAGACAGAGAGAGAGAGAGAGAGAGAGAGAGAGAGAGAGAGAGAGAGAGAGAGAGAGAGAGAGAGAGAGAGAGAGAGAGAGAGAGAGAGAGAGAAATCGCTCTTGGTGTGTTGGTAGATGTTTTCTATGTATATATAAACAAATAAGTGTATATATATATATACATATATATATATATGTATACATATATATATATATGTATATATATACATACATATATATATATATATATACATAGAGACATACATATACCAAAGGCTTTTTCCCCCTTACACGTGAGGTAGCCAAAAAGAAAAAGGCATGGAAACCACTCCCATCCATTCCATCCGCTACATATTCCACTCCCCTCCACCCTCCTCCCTCACTCTTATTTTGGCACCTCCTGCATAAAGGGTCATCCATGCATCTTGTCTCCTGCCCTAGGTCAGAAGCAGTGCCGCAAGACACAGCCCATCCACAGCAAGGCCGCTTCATTAAATCGGCGACCCCCCTCTCCATCCTCTCATGCAGAGAAGGTGAAGACGGGGAGAAATCCTTTCGGGCTGCCGTCACCCCCCCCCCAACCTTCAACCACTCCCCCTCATGTATCACAGCATCATCCATACACAACCATTTTCCATTCACCCCAATCTTGTGTTCTCTCCCGTACTTCCTCAACAGACATTCCCCTCTTTTCCAATGCCCCTTTTACCCCATCCATTCATCTCATCCTAGGTCGTCCCCCATGTTCACAACTTCTACCTCTGCCTTCCACACCTCTTTTATTAATCTTTCTTCACTCATTCTTTCCATGTGTCTAAACCATCCCAATACTGTTTCATCCACCCTACTTCCCTACTCCCTTTCCATACCTGTTCTCCTCCTCACCTCTTCATTTCTCACTCTATCCAGCCAAGTAACCCTATCATACTTATAAGGCATTTCATTTCAAAAAAATTCAAACTCCTTCTCTCTTCCTCTCTTATGTTCCATGTTTCTGCCCCGTACATTGCTGTCAGCTCAATCATTCCTTCATAAAATCTCCTCTAAGCATCCATTCACAAATGTCTATTGCTCATTACACTTTTTATCCCCCAAAGCATTTACTCACTTCTTTCAATCTACATTCTACCTCCACCACCACTCCTCCTTTTCCTGCCACATTCGCACCCAAATATCTAAAACTATCCACTTTCTCCAGTCTCTCTCCCTTAATGCTCGCTTCCAGCCTGCTGTCACTCTCTCCCCTTGTACATCTCATCACCTTACTTTTACCCACATTTACCTTCAACTTCCTTCTATCACACACCTTCTTAAACTCTGTCACTAACTTTCTCAATCCCTCCTCTGATCCTACTACAAGCGCAGTGTCATCAGCAAGCAACAACTGGCTTATCTCCCACTCTTCTCCATTTTCTTTAACCATCTCCAATCCCTGACCCACTACCTCTCCATTCACCTCTCGGACCACCCCATCCATATTAGATTGAACAGCCAGGGTGACATAACACATCACTGATGAAGTCCCAACTTTACCTCAAACCATTCACTCTCTCCATTTCTAATCCTAACACAAGCTCTACCACTCTCGTAAAAACTCCTGACTGCTCTTATCAGCTTTCCTCTTATCCCATATATCTACAGTAACTCCCACAGTGCCTTTCTGTCTACCCTGTCATAAGCCTTTTCCAAATCCATAAAACCCCCCAAAAAACATCCTTACCTTTTCCTATAGCTTTCTCAC
>NC_134802.1:37818125-37820625 GCF_046742065.1 Oratosquilla oratoria
CTGTATTTCATTTAAAATATATAGTAAAGCTAAGTTCATAGGATTACGCCAGGAGTTTCAGCTTACAGATTGGGAGGCAAAATTAAGCGAAAGATCTGTAGATCAGATGTGGGAAATATTTCAAAATACGCTCACTAAGATGATTCATACTTACATTCCTTTTAAGGACAGACGTCCCCAATATCAGGCTCTCCCAAAGTGGCCCGACAAAGAAACTGAAAAAAGTATTGCCAAAAAGAGACAGGCTTATAAGAAATATAAGTGCTCGGGTGCACCCAATGACTATAAAAGTTATGTATCACTACAGAGAGATTTAAGAAACACAATAAAAAAAAAACGGCAATACGAAATGAACATCGCTGATAAATCCAAAGAGAATCCCAAAGAATTCTATAGTTACATTAGAGATAAAAAGGTTGTTAGGAAAAACATTGGTCAACTATTATCTGCTGACGGTCAACTTGAATATTCAAATGAAGGAATGTGTAATATCTTAAACAATTATTTTAGGTCTGTATTCGTAAACAAAACACCTCAAAGTGAACTCCAAACTGAAACCTGTGAAAAGTCTTCTTGCGTGACTAACCTACTCGAATTCTACAACACAGTTATCTCGAATTATGACAAAAGAAACAATATAGATTTAATATATCTAGACTTTGCAAAAGCTTTTGATACCCTCCCACACGAAAGACTACTTACTAAATCAGCTTAACACGGAATAAGTGGCAGCCTATTAAGTTGGACTAGTAATTGGTTCAATGATCGAAAACAGAGAGTTGTTTTAAATGGAAATAATTCTAGATGGAAAAATGTTACAAGTGGAGTTCCTCAAGGTTCCGTTCTTGGGCCACTTCTATTCATAGTATATATAAATGATATATATATATATATATATATATATATATATATATATATATATGTATATTGGTTGGTACTAAGGGTTAAAGTTAGGTGGGGTATGGTGTGGTAACACGCCACTACTGTAATGTCCCCTTAACGTGGGTAGCATTTTTGTGACATCATAATTACTGTGATTAAACAAACCATTGTATGTGTTCATAAATATCATTTTTATTTGTACAATTAATGTTGCCACAAGCCATGATATATTTTGTAAGGAGAAAGCATGTAAATGTAAAATAATTGTACAATTTTATCAAATGTTTGAATATTGGTTATTTCTATTTGATTTTATTACGGGCGGAAATGCAATAACTCAATTGTTTCAATTCTTTTCTTACTGCCGAGTACCGTTCACCATGTAGTGTTAATAATTCACTACAATGGATAAGTTAAAGATTATTCACGAAATCCTTCTAGGTTTTTGCAGATAAACCCCTATAACCATACATATTCTGAAACCTTATAACCCAAGGTACTTGGATAACTATCTTTCATTTGTCGGTCTGTTTCTTTGTTTGTTCACGAATTCCTTCTAGGGTTTTTGGAGATAGACCCCCATAACCATATATGTTATGATACCCTATCACTCCAGATACTTGGATAACTATATTTCATTTCCAAAAAATATATACATATTTTGGTTAGGGTTAGCGGTTAAAGTTAGGTGGGGTATGGTTATGTTAGGGATTGTTTATGAACTCGCAGCAACGCGCAGGTAATTTGGCTAGTATATGTATAAAATATATATAAATATAAAATAGTTAAATATATATTAATATATATATATATAGATATAGATATAGAAATAGTGCGTGGTGTGTGTGTCTGTATGTGTGTGTATGTGTCACTGTGAGTATGTGTGTGAGAGAGCGAAAGATATATATATATATATACATAGAGAGAGAGAGAGAGAGAGAGATGAGAGAGAGAGAGAGAGAGAAGAGAGAGAGAGAGAGAGAGAGAGAGGGGGGGGGGAAAGGAGCTAACGTTTTCATTTTATCAACACAAATCATAGTCTATTCTAGATAATGCTAGGCAATACAATTCGTCTAGATGCAGGTCCGTCCTGGTACGGCCTGGGAATAATTCACAGGCTATCTTGAAATGCGCTGACCTCTAGAATATAAATAATGCGTTATCTAGTTTGATTTTTAAAATTAGTGTGTCAATTAAGCAAAGCGGAACACTGCTTTAATTTGATCAAATTTTGATTGATTTATTATTGTTTATTTGCTCTTTTACATCTATTCATATATTTATCAGTTCTCTCATATATTTATTTGCTTACTTGGTTATTTCTTAATTTGTTTATATGTTTATTAATCTAGTTATCTGTTTTTTTTTTATCTTATCTGTTCACTCTATACTTAATTATTCATTTGTTTATTTATGTACTTATGTATATCACCCACCAATTTATTAATTTGTTTATTTGTGCAGTCCTCCATAAGAACATAAGAATGAAAGAAATCGCAAGAGACTATAAGGCCAACACTAGGCAGTTCAATGTCCGTTACCACCTATTGTCCCTAAAAGTTTCTCTTAAAACAACCGATAGTTTCAGCGCTGACTACATAGTTACTAAATCTATGCC
>NC_134802.1:37828125-37835625 GCF_046742065.1 Oratosquilla oratoria
GGCACCCGGGTGGAACGTGGTATGTAATGTATTTCATCAAATCCTTTATGCAGGCTAGTCTTCCGACATTTTTTGTGTCAATTGACACTTGGAAATAAACTCATCTGCTGGGATTCAAACCCTCGCCTGAGCGGCTTGCGTCTTATAAGACGAAGATCGTACCATCACGCCATCCTGACCCTTCAAAACGAAACGACTTAGTTCACGGCCCAGTCGTTCCGCCGAGGGCAGCCGGGTGGAACGTGGTATGTACTGTACATACCACGTATGTATAGTATGTATGTACAGTACATACCACGTTCCACCCGGCTGCCCTCGGCGGAACGACTGGGCCGTGAACTAAGTCGTTTCGTTTTGAAGGGTCAGGATGGCGTGATGGTACGATCTTCGTCTTATAAGACGCAAGCCGCTCAGGCGAGTGTTCGAATCCCAGCAGATGAGTTTATTTCCAAATGTCAATTGACACAAACACACACACACACATACACACACACACACACACACACACACACACACACACATATATATATATATATATATATATATATATATATATATATATATATGAATATTGAGGGAGGAGATTCTCTTGTAAACAGGTGTTGTTAAAATCGACAGTATTAAGGAGGTTGTTAATCTTCTTATGGGTATTTTCAAGCTTTCTAACAAGAACTCGGTCATTTGGGGTGGGTGGGCATAAACCAAATCACCAAAATAATTCATCTAATTCTCAACGTTTCGTCTGCAAGGAGACATCATCTGGAAAATATTTAACGTATAAATTACCGACATACAGAAACAAAGAACATGGGTATAAATAATATCAAAAAATTCACCAATAAAGAAAAAAGTCATCAATAAATCAAATCGTAATCAATACAGATACATCGACTGTTGGGGGACAATACTTGCAAAATTAAAATAATTTTAAAGAAATTACAAAAGATAGCGTTGGACTTTAGCTTATATATCAGAGCCTAACTTGCATATGTGGTGGAGGGGGAGGGGGTGGTGGGGTGTGACCTGTCTTAACAGCGTCGGTATGGGGGTTGGGGGCTGGGGTGGGGGTCGCGAGGTCGGTTGGATGGGAGGATGGAGGAAGTGGGTGGGAGGAGGAGGGAGAGGGTGCTTATGACCCGACCTCACACTGTCAAAGGGTGTGGTGGAAACAGAAAGGTTGGTTGGAGGGAGAGGGGTGGAAAGCAACGATGTGGGTAGGGTGAGATCAGAGGAACTTGTTCGGAATTACAAGGTCCTTCTTCAGGAGATGAAGGAACGTGGGAGCCGTCACGTAGTCTGTGGGATCCTTCCAAGGATCTACGCTGGCACGTGTTGGAACAGTAGAGACATAGGGATCAATGAATGGATATCACGATTGTGCTCGCAACTGGGATACCACTTTCTTGATCCTTGGTATCTCTTTATCCAGGCGTCATGACCTTTATGCTTCTGATGGGATCCACCTTACTCGCAGAGGCAAAGATGTTCTTACAAACCTCAATGTGGGAATTTGCAATGAACTAGTTCCTTTTTTGGGGTAGGAACTCAAAGGGAAGGGGAAATAGAATGTACTGGGGAAAACAGAGTAGGGTATAGTAATAGTGTAGAGTAATGTGTCAGTGTAGGACAAAATATCATTTTAGGATATAACATCGGTAGAGGACGAAATATTACACTAGGATGTAATGTATAAGGACAAAATATCATTATGGGATATATTAACAGTGGAGGACAAAATATCACGATGGGATATAATGATAGGGGAGGAAAAAATATCACGATGGTATACAATGCTAGTAGAGGACAAAATATCACGGTAGGATATAATGTCAGTGGAGGACATAATACCGTTTTAGGAAGGGATGCCGGACAGAATGTCAGTGAACGACGGGTGGCCGGTGTGGAACGCGATGACGTAGTGGGGCAAAGTGTACATAAGAGATCAAATGACCGTGAGGGACCAGATGTCCGTGATGGGGCAAATGTCCATGAGGCATTGAATATCAGTGAATTACCAAATGTCATTATAGAGCAATGTGTCAATAAAGAACAAAATCATAATGTAAGGCATCATGTTGAAATACAAAACGTGTCAAAAAGAAATAATCACCATGTACTTTAATGCTCGTAGTATTAGGAATAAATTTCAAGAAATACAGGTATATGTCAAAAGTGAAAATATCGATATGATAGGAATAACCGAGACATAGTTAAATGGTAAAGAGTTTGAGGCAGCATTTAACATTGCGGGATTTAAACACATTCATCAGGATAGAAACCACAAGAAAGGTGATGTTCTGTTATACGTTAAAAGCAGTGTCCATGCCTGTGTTTTAGAGAAAGTAAAACAGGATGCATATGATAGTTTGTGGGTAGAATTAACCAAAACACATGGACAAAAAATGAATGTAGGTGTAGTATATAGGCCAAAAACATTATCATTAGCAGACAAGCTGTTGTTTCAAGAACTGACTAGTTTCTGCAACCGGAACTTATTGATAATGGGAGATTTCAATTTTACTGACATTGATTGAATGACACTTGAACATGACCATATAGGTAGTCGCTTGATAGATTTTCTCGGTGACAATTACTTAGTTCAGCACGTAAAAGAACCCACAAGACATGTAAACTTACTCGATCTATTGATCTCTAGCCGTGAAAGTATGATAGCCGATTTGGAGGTTGGTGAAACTATTGCAAATAGCGATCACAACTTAGTTAGATTCAAACTTCTAAAAAAAAAATAGAATAGATACATGCGCATCCAAAATACCCCGATTTTAGTAAAGCTCAGTTCATAGGACTACGTCAGGAGCTTCAGCTTACAGATTGGGAGGCAATTTTAAGCGAAAGACCTGTAGATCAGATGGGGGGAATATTTCAAAATACGCTTACTAAGATGATTCATACTTACATCCCAATTAAGGACAGACGCCTCCCAAATCAGGCTCGACCAAAATGACTCGACAAAGAAACTGAAAAAAGTATTTCTAAAAAGAGACAGGCTTATAAGAAATACAAGTGCTCGGGTGCACCTAACGACTATCAAAGTTATATAATAATACAGAGAGATTTAAAAAAGACAATAAAAACGAAAATTACAATACGAAATGAATATTACTGATAAATCCAAAGAGAGTCCCAAAGAATTCTACAGTTACATTAGAGATAAAAAGGTTAGTAGGAATTATATTGGTCCACTATTATCTGCTGACGGTCAACTTGAGTATTCAAACGAAGGAATGTGTAATATTTTATAAAACTATTTTAGCTCAGTATTCATAAACGAAGCACCTCAAAGTGAACTCCAAACTGAAACCTGTGAAAAATCTAGGATAAACTTACTACGGTAAATATAACAAAAAAAAATTAAAAGGTATATAGAGAAACTCAAAATAATAAAACAACAGGGCCTGACGGTTGGCATCCAAGTATCTTAAAGGAAATGAAAAATGAGACTGTTGTTCCATTAGAAATTATTTTCAAGAAATCCATCATCTCCGGAGATGTCCCAAGAGAATGGAAGCTAGCTAACGTCACTCTAGTATTCAAAAAAGGTGACAAAAAGAAACCAAATAACTACAGACCTATAAGCTTGACTTCAATCGTAGGAAAAATTAAGGAAATTATCATCAGAGATGCTATCGAACATCATTTAGAAAGTAACTGTTTAATAAATGATGGCCAGCATGGATTCAGACGGAAACGTTCTTGCGTGACTAACTTACTCGAATTCTACAACACAGGCATGTCGAGTTATGACAAAAGAAACATTATACATTTAAAATATTTAGACTATGCAAAAGCTTTTGATACCGTCCCCCACCAAAAACTAATTACTAAATTAGCTTCACACGGAGTAAGTGGCAGCCTATTAAGTTGGACTAGTAATTGGTTGAATGATCGAAAACAGAGAGTTGTTCTAAATGGCAAAACTTCTAGATGGAAAAATGTTACAAGTGGAGTTCCTCAGGGTTCCGTTCTTGGGCCACTTCTATTCATAGTATATATAAATTATATAGACCACGGACTAAAATCTATTGTCTCCAAATTTGCTGATGATACAAAATTGTGCGGGATGGCAAATGATCACTTCAGTCAATTAGATATTCAAAAAGATAGATTATAGCAATGGTCTGAAAAGTGGCTAATGAAATTTAACACAAGTAAATGCAAGGTAATGCACATAGGTAAAAATAACAGTAAGTACGATTACAAGTTGTTTGAAAATTCGTTAACAAAAGTGGATTGTGAGAAGAATCTAGGGGTAATTATCAGTAACGATCTCAAATCATCTAAACAGTGTATTTCAGCCTCTGAGAAAGCAAATAATTTTCTAGGACTGATCGCGCAATCTTTTGACTTCAAAAGCTCATCTCTCATTAATAAGCTAAATAAATCGTTAGTTCGTCCATATTTGGAATATGCTGTTTCTGTATGGTCACCGAACTTTATTATTTAAAGACATTGACAGATTGGAAAAAGTATAAAGGAGAGCCACAAAACTGATTCCAAATATAGACAAATAAATCATACGAAAATCGACTTAAACATAAATCTGTTTTCCTTAAAAAAGTGTAGACTCAGATGTGACTTGATGCAGGTATTTAAGATTCTAAAGAGGATTGACAACATCAAAAGTGACCAAATTTTTACATTGAATGAGAATCCGACAAGAAATAATGGTATCAAACTGTCAGGAAATAAATTTAATTTGGAAGTGGGTAGAAACAACTTTGTCAACCGTGTAGTTAATGAATGGAATAAACTTCCTGCAGAGGCAGTGCAATGTAGTTCAGTTCGAAGCTTTAAGATTTATTTAAATAAACATTTAAGCAAGATGCTGTAATGACTGCCATTCATTTTATATTATTTGATTATTTGTTTGTTATTATTTTTCTGCTTATTCATTATTTGCTTGATTTCCATTTCTTATTATTTATTTGTCAGTTTGTTATCATTTACTATTTACCTGTTTGTTTATCATTTAACTATACCTATGTATTATTTATTTAATTTATTATTATTAATAATATTATAATTTTTATTTTATTTTATCTATTTTTTATCATTTATATTTTTTTTCACATCCAACCTAGTTATGGACCAAAAGGTCTCCTGTCGGCATACTCCACCTTTGTAATTCTTTGTGTTCGCCATGCGAGAGAGAACATTGTTATACAAGCTAATGCTTGAAATCATGTTACACTGGATGTTTATAATAGGTTTATATTCTCTTATAAACATTGTTTCTAAAAGTTTAAGTTTATGTGCATCCCTATTGCTTGCGATGATTTTAGTGTTCTTAACTAAGTACTCACCAGTGGCGGTTTGGTTATGATATGTTCTCAAATGATGTTTGATAGCCCCACTTTGTAAGTGCAAAGAAATTCTCCTACTGAGACTACATCTAATGTATCCAATGTAGGTTGAGTTACGAGTTTCACAGTCCTCGTTATAGCATCTAAACTTATATACTACGTTGGTTTTAGAAATGGTCTCAGTATTACTATTCAGGTTATTTTTCAAAACCAAAGAGCTAGGTTTTGGGCTGGAGTAGTATACAACTACGTGGATTTTCTTCTCGTTAGAGATTGGGTGGCAGTTTTTAGTGATGATATTTTTTATGATTTTTCATCTTTTTTGTAAACGTTAGTAAAGATGTTATGCTAATAGATGTTAATAAATTAGGGCTTGGAGGATGTTTGGGGGAAAGATGGTCACAAATCATTTTATTACAAATGGAATCAAACTCACAGTTAGGAAAACCATTATCCACAAGAATTTGATGAATATGTTTATGTTCTGTATGTAGGGCCAGCCATGAAGAGCAAATTTCAGATATATATATATATATATATATATATATATATATATATATATGTATATACATATTATATATATATATATATATATATACATATATATACATATATATACATATATATACATATATATATATATATATGTGTGTGTGTGTGTGTGTGTGTGTGTGTGTGTGTGTGTGTGTGTGTGTGTGTGTGTGTGTGTGTGTGTGTGTGTGTGTGTGTGTGTGTGTGTGTGTGTGTGTGTGTGTGTGTGTGTGTGTGTGTGTGTGTGTGTGTGTGTGTGTGTGTGTGTGTATTTATATTGCTGGTAACCACTAAGGAAATCGGAAGACTACAGAAATTCCCAAGCGCTTTCGTGTAATTCACATCTTCAGGGGAATACAGAAAAAGTTGTGTTACAAAGAGGTTTAAAAATAACAAGATTATACACTAGGAAAGGAACAGGCATAGTACGAGATGTCACAAGATTAAACACTAGGAAAGGAATTGGCATAGTACAAGATGACACGAGATTATACACTAGGAAAGGAACTGGGAAAGCACAAAATGTCACATATGAAAAAATAAGCCTTAGTACACAAAATTAAAAAGAAATCTAGAGAACAGCACAATTCACCAAATCAATTTTGGTCACATACAACCTGATTACAAATTTTGTTAATGATAAATTTATCTAATTTATAAATGCCATGAAATGTTAAAGTAGCTTTTAATAACCCATGTACTTTTAAGAAATTAATAATTAAGAATTCTCCCGCTGATTCTGATGGCTGCATATACAAAATCCCTTGCAGAGATTGTAAAAAGTATTACATTGGACAAACGGGCAAAGAACTATGAACTAGAATTAAACAACATAAATATAGTGTTAAAACAGCACAAGACTCCAATGATCCATTTGTTCACATGGAAGACTTCAATCATTGTATTAATTGGACTGATGCTTCCATTATTATTTCTTGTAATTCATTTGTCAATAGAAACATAATAGAAAGTAGTATTATAAAAAATTCTGAAGGTTCTACTCTTAATATCAGTAATGGCATTTATAGATTAGATAAATATATCATGAACAAAATTTGTAATCAGGTTGTATGTGACCAAAATTGATTTGGTGAATTGTGCTGTTCTCTAGATTTCTTTATCATTTTGTGTACTAAGACTTATTTTTTCATATGTGACTTTTTGTGCTTTCCCAGTTCCTTTCTTATTGTATAATCTCGTGTCATCTTGTACTATGCCAATTCCTTTCCTAGTGTTTAATCTTGAGACATCTCGTACCATGACTGTTCCTTTCCTAGTGTATAATCTTGTTATTTTTAAACCTCATTGTAACACAACTTTTTCTGTATTCCCCTGAAGATGTGAATTACACGAAAGCGCTTGGGAATTTCTGTTTTCTTCCGATTTCCTTAGTGGTTACCAGCAAAATTTGTGGATCACGTGTTGTTTTAGTGATCTTTTTGCATATATATATATAATTATGTATGTATATGTATATATATATGTATGTATATATATATATATATATATACATATATATATGTATATATATATATATATATATAAGTATATTATATATATACATATATACATAACATAATTTCATCTTATCTACCATAACTTTTTTCCATTTTAATTTCATACGAACACGATCGAGACCAACTAG
>NC_134802.1:37843125-37850625 GCF_046742065.1 Oratosquilla oratoria
TCTGTTCACTTGCCAGCTATTGCTTTATATAGTTTATTCTGGCTATTCTCGAGTAAACAATTTCTTTTGGTCACCACCAGCCCATTCGTCTTGGTTCATGAGACTTCCTTCTTCAGCGCCAAAGTCTTCGTTGTCCTAGAGACTTCTTTAACGATACTTGGTCGATTTTATTCAGCTGTTAGAAATCTCCCCGTGTCAAAAAGTTTCCAGTGACAAGTCTTCCACATTCGATATTTATGTGTTTTGCTTTGTTTAGTTTTGTTTTGTTTTCTTTTCTTTTCGATTTCAATCAATTGAGCAAGACTTTTCGATGTCCAAAGATTCTGAGAGTCTATTCAAGACCCCGTGACGTAGAAAAGAGACTGAAAAAGACTTATTGGGGTTTGGAAGTCGGGTCTTCATGTCATCTTAAGTCTCAAGATCTTCACAATATGTTTATCTTACTTTGGGCAATAAGAGATGAAATGAAGAATTGATGGGGTCTTTGATAAGTCTTTCTCAAAGTCTTTAATGGTTAAGAGATCTCTCAAAAAGAGACTCCGTATTCTTAGAAGATTACAGAACCAGAATGAAGAGTCTCTTTAAATTCCCCAAGTCTTACAAGCAAGGGCTTTCTGAGTCTTTGTAGACTACACGAACTCACTAAAGTTTCATGAAGAAAACCTTCATGGGTCTCACAAACCTCATTGAATTCTTTCGCGGGAGATCTCCTCCACCGTTTCTAAAGTCTCACTAGTCATCCTTGGAAGATTCCCCTCAGTCTCACAAACTCACGAGAAAAGATCATCTACACTCCCGAATTCAAATCACCCTCAAAAGAGAAGATTATAGGTCTCACAAAAGACCAGTTCAGAGCTTCCCAAGCACACAGAAATCTCACACGTCCACAAAGCTACATCCACCAGAGAGTTGTACGCGCGGGTATCCACTGCACTAAACCACTAGCCACTGACATACGAACCCCCTGAAGGAGATATGGACGAAGTTGGTGAGGGTCTGGGAGGGAAACTCACTACCCCCGCCGCTCCTCCAGCCACCTGGTGGCGGGACGGGGTACTACGCGGCACCAACGTGTGAAGTGGGCACGTGTGGACAGGTATTGATATCACAGATTCGTCACTGATAAGAAAGTCTATGGTGATGCCGGCTGACTGGTTATCAGAGAGACGTAGCTCTTGTCTTCTCTCATGGTGAGAAGTTGCATTATAGCTGTTGTTCCAATTTTGTTGCTATTGTTGTTGTTGTTGTTGTTGTTGAACGTGGTTGGGGTAGGTTGTGGTGGAGAATGTTGCTGTTGTTAGACGTGATGGGGATAGGTTGTGGTGGAGATTGTTGTTGTTATGGTGGGGAAGGTGGTGAAGGTAGATGATGATGATGATGATGATGATGATGATGATGATGATGATGATGATGATGATGATGATGATGATGATGATGATGATGATGATGATGATGATGATGATGATGATGATGATGATGATGATGATGATGATGATGATGATGATGATGATGATGATGATGATGATGATGATGAAGATGACGATGACGATGACAATGACGATGATGATGACGATGACGATGACGATGACGATGGCAATGACGATAACAATGACAATGACTATGACAATGCCGATGACAATGACGATGACGAAGACGATTACAAAGACGATGACGATGACGATGACGATGACGATGACGATGACGATGACGATGATGATGACGATAATGAAGATGATAATTTCACCCTAATGCTCAACATAATTATACTTCCTCTTGGACGAAGCAGGGCTAATGGCCCATTGTTTGTTCATCGGGTGACTTCTTAATTGCTTGCAATCCATAGAAAACCCCATAGAAAGGGGACGAGTGAGGGGTGAGGAAGACTCCTTCTGTAAGTATACATACACCCATACAAACATACATACATACATACATACATACATACATACATACATACATACATACATACATACATACATACATACATACATACATACATACATACATACATACATGCATGCATACATACATACATACATACATACATACATACATACATACATACATACATACATACATACATACATACATACATGCATGCATACATACATACACACATACATACACACATACATACATACATACATACATGCATATATACATACATACACACATACATACATACATACATACATACATACATACACACATACACACATACATACATGCATACATACACACATACATACATACATACATACATACATACATACATACATACATACATACATACATACATACATACATACATACATACATACATACATACATACATACATACATACATACATACATACATACATACATACATACATACATACAAAGGTATGATCTTAAACTGCATCCGGTGACGAGGGTCTGATTGGGCACTTTCAAAGTTTTAGGGGAAGTAGAGTTACCCTTTAATCTATCATTGCTACCAAGGCCACTCTGACCTGGAATGGATGTCCCTCCCCTGGGTCCCTGCTGCCTTCAAGGCTCCTTAGGCAGAACCTAGGAGAGGGGAAATTCTTAATCAAAACCCTCTGCTCCTCCCTTGTAGGCTATGCCTCTTCAGCCAAAGTCTAGGAAGCGAAATCTGAAATCAAACAACGGCTGATCAGGCGAAAGAAGTTACCTGACTAACTGAACGGCTGTGATGGCAAATGAAGGCTGCAACAGGTTACAGAGCCCCAGTCGTCTCTGTTTTTCCTTGTCATTGGAATAGCTTAGTAGTTTGTGGAGAGTCGTGTGCTTTGTGGAGTGCAACATGATGTACATGCTAAAAAAATCAACACAGGATTCTTCGTTCAATAGCGTAGACCTTTCCCAAGTCTTTTGGCAAGTGGCGACTGGAGCAGGCAATGTGATAGCTGGAAGCTCCTAGCTATGAACCGGCACAGAGTAAAAGCAGGAAAGTTTTTCGGCAACTATATTTACGGCTGAGCAGTCCTATTCAGAAACCCACTTTGCTCACCCTACCTGAGGAAGAAAAAAGGCGCTGAATATTGTCTGTTTCACCCATACCCTACCTGGAAGGATCACCTGCCTGCGGTCGCATAGCGCCAAGAAATGTAAGTATGAATGTTGGCTCATGGAGTCTGAGAACAGAAACATGGACTGGAAGTGAAGCGTTTATTCCTGACGTTTCGTCTATTGACTTTCTCAATAGACGAAACATTAGGAATAAACGCTTCACCTCCAATCCATGTTTCCTTTGCCGTGTTTGTGCAACTTGTTCACATGGATTTTCATTAGTCTGAGAACACTTATGGACAATGAAAGTGCAGATAGACCTAAATGGAGAACAGATTTTGTTGCTCATGCATTCAAGAAAATTGACTTTGACATTGTTGCCCTGAGTCAAATTCGCAGAACTGGTAAAGGACAACTCAGGGAAAAGGGGCGACAGTATACCAACTTCTGGGAAAGATTTGATCCAGACAAACCAAGGATCCATGGAGTGGCCTCTGCCATCAAGGACAGCCTACTTCCAAAACTGTAAGAACAACCTCTTGGTATAAATGAACGTCTCGCTATATAGCAGGTCCAACTTACAAAAGAAACACATTCCAAGATCATCAGTGCCTATCATCAGTGCCTATGTTCCAACTCTAGGTGCTGAAGAAGTGAAAGAAAATTTCTATAACCGGCCAGATCAAGACATCTCCACAATTCCCAAAAACCACAAAGACATCCTTCTTGGAGACTTCAGTGCTAGAGTTGGGAAATATTATAAAATCTGGAATGGTACAATTGGTAAAGAAGGTGATGGAAAAGTCAATGCAAATGGAATACTACTTCTGAAAAAATGTGCGGATATAGCATGGTAATTACCAACACACTATTCCGTCAGAAGAACAAGCATAAAGCCTCCTGGAAAATCCCACGCTCAAAAAAAAAAAAAAAAAACTGCACCTCATTGATTGAGTTATTGTAAGATTAAGTGACCAGCAAAACATCTTAATAACAAAACCTTTAACTGGTGCAGATGAATGTGTCTGATCATCGTATCATTACATATGTATATCTACATACATACATACTGTATACCAAAGGCTTTTTCCCCCTTACACGGGGTGTAACCAAAAAGAAAAAATCATAGAAACCACTCCCACCCATTCCATCCCCCACGTATTCCGCTCCCCTCCACCCTCCTCCCTCCCTCTCATCTTGGCACCTCCTGGATGACGGGTCATCCTTGCATCCTGTCCACTGCCCTGGGTCAGAAGCAGTGTCGCAAGACACAGCACATCCACAGCAAGGCCGCTTCATTAATTCGGCGAGCCCCCCTCTTCGTCCCCTCATGCAGAAAGGGAGAAGACGGGGAGAAATCCCTTCGGGCTGCGTCAAATTATTTCTCATACATACTTCCTCAACCCCCATCCCCCACCCACTCCCC
The DNA here is from genome assembly GCF_046742065.1 of Oratosquilla oratoria. Classification (NCBI taxonomy): domain Eukaryota; kingdom Metazoa; phylum Arthropoda; class Malacostraca; order Stomatopoda; family Squillidae; genus Oratosquilla; species Oratosquilla oratoria. The sequence goes on from NC_134802.1 coordinate 37,847,567, forward strand.
CTTATGCATGATATCATCATCCATACACAACACTTCTCCATTCACCCCTATCTTCTGTCCTCTCCCGTCCTTCCTCAACAGACACTCCTTTCTTTTGTAATGCCTCTTTTACCCCATCCATCCATCTCATCCTAGGACGCCCCCTCATATTCACTCCTTCCACCTCTGCCTTCCATATTTGTTTTACTAATCTTTCTTCACTCATTCTTTCCATGTGTCCAAACCATCCTAATACTTTTTCATCAACCCAATCTCCCAACTCACTTTCCACCCCCATTCTCCTCCTAACCTCCTTATTTCTCACTCTATCAAGCCTAGTAACCCCTATCATACTTCTCAGGCATTTCATCTCAAACACATTCAAACTCCTTCTCTCTTCCTCTCCTATGTTCCATGTTTCTGCCCCGTACAGTGCTGTCGGCATATGCACTCCTTCATATAACCTCCTCTTAGTATCCATTCCCATAGGCCTATCTCTCATTACACTTTTTAATCCACCAAGGCATTTACTCGCTTCTCTCAATCTACATTCTACCTCCCCCCCCCACTCCTCCCTTTCCTGTCACATTTGCACCCACGTATCTAAAACTATCTACTTCCTCCAGTCTTTCACCCTTTATGCTCACTTCCAGCCTGCTCTCACTCTCTCCCCTTGTACATCTCATCACCTTACTTTTGTCCACATTTATCTTCAGTTTCCTTCTTTCACACACCTCAAACTCTGTCGCTAACTTTCTCAATCACTCCACTGGTCCTACTACAAGGGCAGTGTCGTCAACAAACAACAGGCTCAACTCCCACTTTTCTCCATTTTCTTTAACTATCTCCAATCCATGACCCACTACCCTTGCATTCACCTCTCGCACCACCCCATCCATGTATATATTGAACAGCCAGGGTGACATAACACATCCCTGACGAAGTCCCACATTTACCTCAAACCATTCACTCTCTCCATTTCTAATCCTAACACAAGCTCTACTACTCTCGTAAGAAATCTTGACTGCTGTTAACAGCTTACCTCCTATTCCATATATCTGCAGTACCTCCCACAGTGCCTTCCTGTCTACCTTGTCGTAAGCCTTTTCAAATCCATAAAAGCCCAAAAAACATCCTTACCTTTTCCTATAGATTTCTCATATATGTCTTACCACAAAAATCTGATCTACACAACCCCTACCTGTCCTAAACCCACACTGTTCCTCACCAATTGCTCCCTCTGTTCCTCTCCTAATCCTTTCAATCAAGATCCTCCCATAAGCCATCCCAGCTACACTTAACAAGCTGATCCCTCTGAAACTACTACACTCACACTTGTCCTCCTTTCCCTTGTAAAGTGGGACTATACAGCCTCCAGTCCTCCGGCACTCTACCCTCTCTTAAGCAAACATTAAATAACCTCACCAGCCAGTCCACCATAACTGTACCTCCTTTCTTCAGACATTGTGCATGGCATCCATCCAACCCAGGTGCCTTTCATACTCTCATCATCTTAACAGCTGTCTTCACTTCATCTTTCCTTATTTCTCCTCCATTTTTCTGACTCATCACTGCAAATTTCTTAGCGCTGCCTACTACAAGTACCTTTCCCTCCCTATCCTCCTTCACATTTAACAACTCCCTAAAATACTCTGCCCACCTTCCTCTCACTGCCTTCTCTTCCATTATCATCTCTCCATCTGCACCTTTTACCTTTTCTTCTCTACTTGATTCGCCTCCTCTTCCTCTTTTAATTTCTTTCAAAAACACTTTAATTACTTTCAAGATTTTCTGTCAAACTCTTACCCCCACAGATTTTTGTGGTAAGACAGATATGTGAGAAAGCTATAGGAAAAGGTAAGGATGTACTATGGGCTTTTATGGATCTAGAAAAGGCTTATGACAGGGTAGACAGGCAGGCACTGTGGGAGGTACTGCAGATATATGGGATAAAAGGAAAGCTGTTAAGAGCAGTCAAGATTTTTTATGAGAGTAGTAGAGCTTGTGTTAGGATTAGAAATGGAAAGAGTGAGTGGTTTGAGGTAAAGATGGGACTTCGTCAGGGATGTGTTATGTGGCCCCCGCTGTTCAATTTATACGTGAATGGGGTGGTGCGAGAGGTGAATTCAAGGGTAGTGGGCCAGCCCTAAAAACTCTTCTCATAAAACATTCCCCTGATAACTCAATAGGCTGTGTATACAAAATACCTTGTAGCAAATGTGATAAATGTTATGTAGGTCAAACAGGAAAAGAATTAGAGGTTAAAATTAAACAACATAATAACAGTATTTAAAAAGGCCAGGACTCTAGTGCCCTTGTTAAACATGTACTCCTTGATAATGTGAATATAACACGAGAGCGCTTCGGACTCCGTGTGTTTTTACTCTTCCTAGTGGACTCTGCATATTTGTGATTCGCGTGTGACTTGTGAAATTTGTGTATATATATATATATATATATATATGTATATATATACATATATATATATATATATATATATATGAGTGGTAGGGTGGTGAGTTTAAACGCCAAGAATCCGTTGAAGTTTTATTTCTGACGTTTCGTCCAACTAGGACTTCTTCAGAGTGTACACAAATAGAACAATGACAACTTATATACCCGCACAGCTCACCCCGTTCCCCCTCGGTCAATGTTGCTGCCATCTCTCTTTCGTCTTGCCTCATGGATGATTAGTCCGCTTGCTATCCTCGCCAGCTTGACGAAACCGTCCCGATGGTTGCTGCATGGGAGTGAGGTAATGTATGCTGCCTCAATTGTCCTCCTTTCCTTTCTATCGAGTCCAGTATGGAGCACCTCTGTTTTTTCCCAATCCGGCAAGTGGCCAAATTTGTCGATGTGTACCACTAAAGAGTTAGACATCGACAAATTTGGCCACTTGCCGGATTGGGAAAAAACAGAGGTGCTCCATACTGGACTCGATAGAAAGGAAAGGAGGACAATTGAGGCAGCATACATTACCTCACTCCCATGCAGCAACCATCGGGACGGTTTCGTCAAGCTGGCGAGGATAGCAAGCGGACTAATCATCCATGAGGCAAGACGAAAGAGAGATGGCAGCA
>NC_134802.1:37863125-37870625 GCF_046742065.1 Oratosquilla oratoria
GAACATGCAAGCACCAAACTGTTTGTGTATCTATCTATGAATCATACGAATGAAAGTATGTATATATATATATATATATATATATATATATATATATATATATATATGTATGTATATATATATACATATATGCATATACAAATATTTGTATGTGTGTGCGTGTGTGTTTTTATATATATATATATATATATATATATATATATATATATATATATATATACATATACATAGGGAGGGAGGGAAAGGTAGTTGCAGTGGGAAGTGCCAAGAAAATGGCCGTGATGAATTAGGAAAATGGAGGAGAAATAAGGAAAGATGAAATGAAGACAGCTGTTAAGATAATGAGAGTGGGTAAGGCACCTGGGTTGGATGGATGCCATGCAGAATTTCTGAAAAAAGGGAAATACAGTGGTGGTAGACTGGCTGGTGAGGTTATTTAATCTTTATTTAAGAGAGGGTAGAGTGCCTGAGGACTGGAGGAGTGCTTGTATAGTTCTTCTTTACAAGGGAAAAGGGGACAAGTATGAGTGTAGTAGTTTCAGAGGGATTAGCTTGTTGAGTGTAGTTGAAAAGGCTTATGGGAGGGTCTTGATTGAGCAGATTAGGAGAGGAACAGAAGGAGTAATTGGTGAGGAACAATGTGGGTTCAGAAGAGGTAGTAATTGTAAAGATCAGATATTTATGGTAAGACAGATATGTGACAAAGTTATAGAAAAAGGTAAGGACGTATTTTTTGGCTTTTATGGATCTGGAAAAGGCTTATGACAGGGTAGACAGGAAGGCACTGTGGGAGGTATTACAGATATATGGGATAGGGGGAAATCTGTTAAGAGCAGTCAAGAGTTTTTATGAGAGTAGAAGAGCTTGTGTTAAGATTAGAAATGGAGAGAGTGAGTGGTTTGAGGTAAAGGTGGGGCTTCGTCAGGGATGTGTTATGTCATCCTGGCTGTTTAATTTATACATGGATGGGGTGGTGCGAGAGCTGAATGCAAAGGCAATGGGTTAGGGATTGGAGATGGTTAAAGAAAATGGAGAAAAGTGGGAGATAAAACCAGTTGTTGTTTGCTGACGACACTGCGCTTGTAGCAGGATCAGAGGAGAGATTGAGGAAGTTAGTGACAGAGTTTGAGGGGGGTGTGATAGAAGAAAGCTGAAGATAAATGTGGGTAAAAGTAAGGTGATGAGATGTACAAGGGGTGAAAGTGGAAGCACACTGGAAGGGAGCATTAAGGGAGAGCGACTGGAGGAAGTGGATAGTTTTAGATATTTGGGTGCAAATGTGGAAGGAAAGGGAGGAGTGAGGGTGGAGGTAGAATGTAGATTGAGAGAAGCGAGTAAATGCCTTGGTGGATTAAAAAGTGTAATGAGAAATAGACATCTGGAAATCAATGCTAAGAGGAGATTGTATGAAGGAATAATTGTACCGACAGCACTGTACGGGGTAGAAAAATGGAACATAAGACAGAGGAGAGAAGGAGTTTGAATATTTTTTTAGATGAAATGCCTGAGAAGTATGGTAGGGGTTACAAGGCTGGATAGAGTGAGAAATGAGGAGGTGAGGAGGAGAACAAGAGTGGAAAGGGAGCTGGGAGATAGGGTTGATGAAAGAATATTGTGATGGTTTGGACACATGGAAAGAATGAGTGAAGAAAGATTAGTAAAAGAGGTGTGGAAGGCAGAGGTGGAAGGAGTGAACATGAGGAGAAGATAGGGGTGAATGGAGAATAGTTGTGTATGGATGATGCTGTGATGCATGAGGGGGAGTGGTTGGGTGATGGGAGGTGAGGGAGTATGTATGGAGAAATAAATTGACGCCGCTCGAAGGGATTTCTCCCCGTCTTCTCCTTCTCTACATGGGGGAACGGAGAGGGGGGTCACCGAATCAATGAAGCGTCCTTGCTGTGGATGTGCTGTGTCTTGTGACACTGATTCTGACCCAGGGCAGTGGACAAGATGCAGGGATGACCCGTCGTCCAGGAGGTGCCAAGATAAGAGGGAGGGAAGAGGGTAGAGGGGAGTGGAATATGTAGGGGATGGAGTGGGTGGAAGTGGTTTCTATGCCTTTATTTTTTGGCTACCTCCCATGTAATGGGAAAAGAAGCCTTTGGTATATATATATATATATATATATATATATATATACATATATATATATATATATATATACGTATACATATATATATGAGGAAGGTGGAAGAGAAAGTCACGGGTCTAAGGCCAAATTTATTCCTGACCGGTTTCGCTTATAGCTTCTTCAGAGGATTGATGCTCCTGGATGACGCTGACGGCATCCATGGTAGACCCGACACCACAATCCCACCAACTGGGCAGGGGACGCGGGTCGGTGGACAGAGACCTGTAAATGGTTAATTCATTAAAAACAAATTAAATAGATAAAACAGAATAAGATAGAATAAAATCAGTTGAAATGAGTTTCCCAAATTATGTATTAACATGAACCAAAAATTAGGTGACATAAAATGGTCAAAATACAAAGCGAAATACGCAGCTATTAGGAGTAGCACAAAGACGGCGCCGACTTAGATCGGTGGAGAAATGTCCGATGATTTTTTGTCCCGCTGGTTCCACACATTCTACACTCACAAGTTTTCTCATCATTTTCACAATTTTACTCATCGTTAATACATGATTTGGGAAACTTATTTTAATTTATTTTATCTTATTTTACTTTATTTGTTTTATTTGTTTTTAATGAATTAATCATTTACAAGTCTCTGTCCACCCACCCGCGTCCCCTGCCCAGTTCGTGGGATTATAGTGTCGCGTCTACTATGTGTACCGTCAGCGTTATCCAGGAGCATCAATCCTTTGAAGAAGCTATAAGCGAAACCGGTCAGGAATAAACTCGGCCTTAGACCCGTGTTTTCTTTTCCACCTTCTTCAAACTTGTCACAATGTCCCAACACACACACACACACACACACACACACACACACACACACACATATATATATATATATATATATATATATATATATATATATACATATATATATATATATATATATATGTATGTATGTATTTATATATATACACAGTATATACCTTATGTACATAAATAATGTATGTCATATATACATGTATTTATATGTATATATATATTCTGTCACCTCTCTTCTAATATGCCGTCATAGGATATTCATGATAGATATTAAATAGAAGTGGGTGTTTCTGATGAGGATGTACTTTTAGTGCACCATCTGTCCATATCCTGTTCGACTACCCGAGAGATAAGGTAGTTTGAGTAATCTTTATCTACGGGCAGTTGTGTGAGCCATTTAAGTTCTGTGTGTGTACATTCCCAACTGGTGCAATACGGCAGTCTTTCTACTTTATGAGTCACTGGACACAGGTACATAAATATACTATTATCTGCTGACGGTCAACTTGAATATTCAAATGAAGGAATGTGTAATATTTTAAACAATTATTTTAGCTCGGTATTCGTAAACGAAACACCTCAAGGTGAACTCCAAACTGAAACCTGTGAAAAGTCTAGGGTAAATTTACTCACCACGGTAAATATAACAAAAGAAAAAATTAAAAGGTCTATAGAGACACTCAAAGTTAATAAAACACCAGGGCCTGACGGTTGGAATCTAAGAATCTTAAAGGAAATGAAAAATGAGATTGTTGTTCCATTAGAAATTATTTTCAAGAAATCCATCATATCCGGAGATGTCCCAAAAGAATGGAAGCTAGCTAACGTTACTCCCATATTCAAAAAAGGTGACAAAAAGAAACCAAATAACTATAGACCTATAAGTTTGACTTCAATCGTAGGAAAAATAATAGAAACTATCATCAGAGATGCTATCGAACATCATTTAGAAAGTAACCGTTTGATAAATGATAGCCAGCATGGTTTCAGACAGAAACGTTCTTGCGTGACTAACTTACTCGAATTCTACAACACCGTTATTTCGAATTATGACAAAAGAAACAATATAGATTTAATATATCTAGACTTTGCAAAAGCTTTTGATACCCTTCCACACGAAAGACTACTTACTTAATTAGCTTCGCACAGAATAAGTGGTAGCCTATTAAGTTGGACTAGTAATTGGTTGAATGATCGAAAAAAGAGAGTTGTTTTAAATGGAAAAACTTCTAGATGGAAAAATGTTACAAGTGGAGTTCCTCAGGGTTCCGTTCTTGGGCCACTTCTATTCATAGTATATATAAATGATATAGACCATGGACTAAAATCTACTGTTTCCAAATTTGCTGATGATACAAAACTGTGCGGAATGGCAAATGATCACTTAAACCAATTAGATGTTCAAGAAGATTTAGATGAATTACAGCAATGGTCTGTAAAGTGGCTAATGAAATTTAACACAAGTAAATGCAAGGTAATACACATAGGTAAAAGTAACAGTAAGTACAATTACAAGTTATTTGGAAATTCGCTAACAAAAGTGGATAGTGAAAAAGATTTCGGCGTAATTAATTATCAGTAACGATCTCAAATCATCCAAGCAGTGTATTTCAGCCTCTGAGAAAGCAAATAAGATTCTAGGACTGATTGAGCGATCTTTTGATTTCAAAAGTCCATCACTCGTTAACAAGCTATATAAATCGTTAGTTCGTCCACATTTGGAATATGCTGTTTCCGTATTGTCACCGAATCTCATTAAAGACATTGACAGACTGGAAAAAGTACAACGGCGAGCCACAAAACTGATTCCAAATATCAAAAATAAATCATACGAAAATCGACTAGAACATATGAATCTGTTTTCCCTAAAAATGCGTAGACTCAGAGGTGACTTGATACAGGTCTTTAAAATTCTGAAGGGAATTAACAATATCAAAAGTGACAAAATTTTCACATTGAATGAGAATCAGACAAGAAACAATGGTCTCAAATTGTCCGGAAATAGATTCAATTTGGAAGTAGGTAGAAACAACTTTGCCAACCGTGTAGTTGATGAATGGAATAAATTTCCTGCACAGGTAGTGCAATGTAGTTCAGTTCGAAGCTTTAAGAATCATTTAGATAAACACCTAAGCAAGATGCTGTAATGATCATAATTTATTTCATATTATTTGTTTTTGTTTTGTTATCATTTGTCTGTTTTGATTTTCATTTATTATTAGTTATATGTCAATTCATTATTATTTACTATTTACCAGTTTGTTTATTATTTAACTATACCTATGTAGTTATTTATGTATTTTATTTGTTATTTACATTATTATAGTTTTTTTCGCATCCAACCTAGATATGGACCAAAAGGTCTCCTGTCGGCTTGTTCCTCCTTTGTAATCCTTTATACACAAACATATACATACACATACTCATACACATACACATACACATACACATACACATACACATACATGTACACATTCACATACACATACGCATACACATACACATACATGTAAACATACACATACACATACATGTACACATACACATACACATACACATACACATACACATATACATATACATGTACACATACACATACACATATACATGTACACATACACATATACATACACATACACATACATATACACATACACATACACATATATATGTACACATACACATACACATATACATGTACACATACACATATACATTCACATACACATCCAGAAAGCTCTTCACATGCACTAACTTGCCACCGTTCACATTCATATTCAACTTGCACAATTGTCATTAAGGGGTTATCACACTATGCTATTTTTCCCCCAACATTCAACCCTCCCTAAACACAATCACCAACTACCTCATTTCATTCTCAGAATTACCTATAAGCTCAGTTCCATTCACAAATAACAACTGATTCACTTTCAGTGTCCAGCCAGTCTCACCAGCTCCGAACCTATAAGGAGGTATCACATTAGGATATTTTTCCTTCAACTTCAGATCAATTAGCTGTTCTGTCCACATCCGGCACCTTTTCCGCCAACTGATATTCTATTAATTTTTTATTATTATGATTTTTTTTCGCATCCGACCTAGATATGGACCAAAAGGTCTCCTGTCGGCATGCTCCGCCTTTGTAATCCTTTGTAAGGTAAATTCGAAGTCAAATGCGTAAATTGTTGAGATAACAAAATAGTTTGCCATAGTGATTCTATTTCTTGCATAACTTGCAATAAAATAAGGTTTAAGAATAGGAAAAGAAAAGCATTACTTTTGCTGTGACAACAAAATTCTGTCCAGATCGACTGTGGCGACCCATACCTTCATAAACACTTTTATCTAAACTATAAAATACTTGTGGTTGTGAAAACGTGTGACAGGAACAGAAATCATAGATGATAATGACTTAGGAATTCTACAATCAGAATTAATACTTTGATAATATTTTGAATAGGAATATTGGAAAAAAAAAAAAGTCCACAAATCCTTGGTGACCCATTCCAATGGCTTGGGTCGTGACCCAACTTTGGGTCACGACCCAAGGGTTAGATACCACTGAGCAACCCGAAACTGTTCTCTCCTTGCTAACCTCTATTTTTATCAACCTTTTGCATAAGTCTGCTGGCAACCCCAAACTGTTCTCTCCTTGCTAACCTCTGTTTTTTATCAACCGTTTGCATAAGTCTGCTGGCAACCCGAAACTATTCTCTCCTTGCTAACCACTGGCGCCTCCACCCAGCCTCATAACTCATGATTCTTCAGAGAGGCCAGAGAGACCAAGTAAAGCTTCATCAAGGATTCAGGAAGGCAAAGACTCCTGAGGGGTGTTAAGAGAAAAGACTGGAGAAGTCTTTCTTTAAAGATCGAAGATGAGGATATGAAGGGAGGACGTGGTAGAGGGAGAAGATAGAGGGAGGACTTAGTAGAGGGAGAAGAGAAGATGGAGGGAAGACGTGATACAGGGAGAAGAGAAGATGGAGGGCGAAGAGTATGTGAAGGACTTCCATTCCAATGAAAGTCTAATAGTGATGTGGCGACAGTTCTTGTCGAATAGAAGCCAGTCAGTTATTATTGCTAAAGATGGAGGTCAGCGTAAGCAAACTTGTCTGCTAGGAGGTTTCGATGGTACTGGCTGAAATCGGAGGTTGGAGGAAGGATGTGGGAGGAAAAATGGTACAATGTGGTTACCTTTTTACCACTTCATCCGTAGACGCGTTGAAAAACCACGATGACTTCACACAACCCCGTCACAGCCTAACATTCCCCTGACACCATTCATTCTTTTCAATATCAACCCTCTATACTTCACTAAACATGTAAAAATAATATAATTCAACAGACTCCCCTTCTCTGTCTTATGTTTGTAATATGTTCCACAAAGCTTCTCTGTCAACTCTCTCATACGCATTCTCAAAGTCAGTGAAAATAACAAGTTTTTATTATACATTTCAAATATTTATTCTTCCACAAATCCCCACCAATCACTCCGCTTCCCTCCCTGTTCTCTCAATCAACACCCACCCACATAAAACTAATTAAGACAAAAGTACTATCATCCAATACCTATAGCACATATTGTCCTGGAAACAACC
>NC_134802.1:37885625-37890625 GCF_046742065.1 Oratosquilla oratoria
TATATAGATATATATTTATATATATATATATATATACGTACATGCATGGATATACTTGTGTGCATATGACCGATTCAATCATGTAAACAGCAAATGTCTTTTCTGTAGCACATGGTAAGCACATTTTCATTACACAAATTCATTCTGCAAATTAAAATTCAATTCTTCCCCTCAAGGTAATTTCAATCCAATAGTTTACATTTCTCGCTTTTCACAAAAAAAAAATCATGATTACATATACTGGTTTGTTTATAAAATTACATTAGCCTATTCCTCCTGGGTTTGGAAATAAAACCACTTTTCATATCTTTACTCCAGATGAAGCCGTTTTATTGGCTCTTCAATCATTCTTTATACACAGTTACATTTGATGTTCGCCCGCCTTTTCATGTTACGCAAAGGAAATCGCCTCTGTATGCATTCGAACTTAAGGTGTTGGAAAAAGAAGCCTCGGATTGCTCTCATTAATATCGTCAAACCAGCATAAGGAACTCTCCATGAGATGTGTGTGTGTGTGTGTGTGTGTGTGTGTGTGTGTGTGTGTGTGTGTGTGTGTGTGTGTGTGTGTGTGTGTGTGTGTGTGTGTGTGTGTGTGTGTGTGTGTGTGTGTGTGTGTGTGTGTGTGTGTGTGTGTGTGTGTGTGTGTGTGTGTGTGTGTGTGTGTGTGTGTGTGTGTGTGTGTGTGTGTGTGTGTGTGTGTGCGTGTACAGGTGTGTTGTATGTGAATGTGTGTGCATGTGTGTGTGTGTGTGCATCACCACCTTTACACATAAAACTAGGCCCAATGAGAAATTTTACAAAAGTTATGAACAACACCGATCTGGTTTTGAAATACCTTTATATTGGTCTTCGACTTCGTAGACTTGTTACAGATAGCGAACTTGATTCTCCACTTTCTTGCGAATGTATGGGAAGCAGTAAATTTTGAGACATCAAAAGTTCTTGGGAACCTAATGGAAAAAAGTAGAAGTTTGTAGAACTTCTGATAAAGGTCTACGGATCCATAGAGTATAGTATATCAATCATTATAAAGCTTTTGGATTCAGTTCTGTAATTCTTTCCATCGACCCTTAAAGGAGTACGCGCCGAACACGTGTGCTGTTTCACCAAAATCTTTCCCCCATCAAGAAATGAACCAACCCAGGTCCCTGGTTCCATAAAATATTTACGATTACAAGATTTCCCTCGAAACTTTATCATTCCACCTTTCGAATCTGTAATCTGAAAATTACTATGAAAATCAAGTTGATAGTACGCCATTTGCTCAACGAATATATTTTTTTAATAAAACTGTGTAATGTTAGCTTCACTTCCAATGATATTACACCATCTCAAAGCATAAACAATATACATATTGCCCAACGAATATTTATTATTTCACTGAAGCAAAAACATGTAATATTAGCTTTATTTCACACTCATTTACTGAAAAATAAATTGAAAGGTGGAATACAAACGTTTCACGGGAAAATCTTACGATCGTAAACGTTTTGTGTATCAAGACTATAAATGTTTGATGACTATTGATGTATAGTAACATGAATAGTTCGCTTTAATGATAGTCACCAATAAACTAGAAATCATCAAGTGAACATCAGTTTAGAATTAAACGATCACGTCATTCCTAGTCATGTTTACATATATCCTAGCAGTAGAGTCTGAGTGAAGCACACATAATCAAGAACACACAATGAAACAAAAGCATTTCACATCCCATGACTTCTATGTACACCATTTCGCTATTTTTTATCATAGAATAACAAAAACTACATGCCTCTTGTATCTTTCAAAGAGAAGCCAATTAGCAATTTTGTTATATATGAAATTAATACATTGAAATACATGAGAAACGACTCATTTAATTTCAGAAGCAGATATTTTTTTCAGGTATTGTTGACTCAATTTCTGTTAATCAGCAGAGCAACTCGACAATTATAATAACTCTTCCCAAAGTTTTTTATGTTTTCTCTGCTTTCCGAATCATTTTCTGCAGGTGGAAAGACAACATATTACCAAAACAAACCATGTTCAAAGGGGAAATGCATAGATACAATTTACAACGTTTCATCTCTGCTTTAGTCATACTCAGGTAAGTATTGATTTATGATCAATCTATTCGTTCCCCCAACATACCTCTTACTGAAGACCCACGGCACTAAGATAACCGCTAACGGCCACACACGTCACTCAAACAAGAAACATTGTGTTGTTGTCTGGATAGGATGAGAGCCGGACAACGTAGGATGAGGTGTTCTGTGTCTTAGCTATTGTAAGCGCATCTGGTGCAGTTTAAGTCCGTGACTAGACCTATTCTATATTGGCACTGTTTCAACGCTGGGCGATGACCTGAGAAGAGTTGTGCCAATGTGGCTCTTGTTTGTCTTGGGAGGGGTTTTTCAGAAGGGTTGATATCTGGGGAAATCAGATTGAAAATGGAATTTGAGGGTCGGTCCTGGAGAGTATATTTTGTGTTCTGAATGTGGTATGTGTTCTTTGTAAGGACGTGTTGTGAGGTATGGAGGGAAATCTGCTGAAAACGTTTGAGTAGTGTGATCTATTTTATTTTATATATTTATCTATTTATTCATTATTTATTTATTTGTTTATTTATTCATCTATTTATTCATTTATTCGTTTATTTATTTATTCATTTATTTATTTATTTATTCATTCATTCATTTATTTACTGATTGATTTATCTATTTACTTATTTATTTGTTTATTTAGCTATTTACTTATTTACTTAGCTATTTATTTATTTATTCATATATTTATTCATCATCATCCTCCGACCAGACTCAAGCATATTCATCTGTTCACAGGCGCCCACCTTTAAATATAAATCCACAAAAATTTCCAGAGTTTGCATTCAGCCAGGCCCACGTTCCCTATGTTCCTGATATATATATATATATATATATATATATATATAGAGAGAGAGAGAGAGAGAGAGAGAGAGAGAGAGAGAGAGAGAGAGAGAGAGAGAGAGAGAGAGAGAGAGAGAGAGAGAGAGAAGGGGGAGGCGAGTTAAGCAGAGAAAAAAGTAAACGTCGTGGATGGACAGATCTAGACGAGAAGGCGGTAAGGAGAAGATGGGCGGAGTAGTTTAGAATGCTGTTGAATGTGGATGAGGATAGGGAGGAATTGGTGGTAGCAGTGGTAGGTGCTCAGAAAATGATGGTGATGGGACAGGAAAATGGAGGAAAAACAAGGAAAGATGAGGTGCAAGTAGCTCTAAAAATGGTGAGAACAGGAATATCTGAAGAAGGAAGGTACAGTAATAGTGGATTGGCTGGTGAGGTTGTTTAATTTGTGTCTAAGGGAGGATAGAGTGCCAGGGGACTGGAGGAATGCCTGAATAGTTCCGCTTTACAAGGGAAAAGGGGACAAGTGTGAGTGTAGTAGTTTCAGAGGGATCAATTTGTTGAGTGTAGTTGGAAAGGCTTATAGGAGGGTTTTGATTGAGAGGATTAGGAGAGAAACAGAGGGAGTAGTTGGTGAGGAACAATGTGGGTTTAGGGCAGGTAGGGTTGCATGGATCAGATTTTTACGGTGAGGTAGATATGTGAGAAAGCTTTAGGGAAAAGTAAGGATGTTTTGGGGGCCTTTAGGGTTGGGAAAAAGCTTATGACGGGTTTGGTACGATTGGTCTAACGACGATTGGTCTAATACCGATTGGTCCAAAGCCAATTGGTCTAATAGACCAATTCGTCTAAAACCGATTCGTCTAAAACCGATTCGTCCAATATACTATTTGGTCTAATGACGATTAGTCTAAAATTGATGTAAAGACAATGATAGAAATACAAGAATTTAAATCAGAGACTTTTATTTAAGACACACATAAAAATATACTTTAAAGACAATGATAGAGGCTTTTATTTAGGACACACATAAAAATATACTTTAAAAATACAAAAAGGATATGAAAATTTAACTTAATAAGCAATATTATATACTGAATTATTTGGCATGGTTTGTCATTGGTTTCAATAGCTCTTTGTTTTGTTTTATTACGGCACTTCACTACATCGATTCGACTGGCTTCCGCAGATCCACAAGTATGATCACTTTGTTTTGTTACAATGTGACAATTATCTTCACAGTGAGTTACGGCAGATCCTTTACATGATCTTGTTTCGCATCGCCAGTAAAATGTTTCTTTACCACTTGTCTTTTGAACCCTTTTTGAGCGGAATGTAAACAGATAACTATCTGCAGCAAGCTTTTCCTTTCCTCTTTCGGATAGCACAATTTCACACACAGGAAACTCCATGCTAAGGGCTTTGGAGAATACTCCAAAATGCAAATACTCTAAAACAAAGTAAGAAAGAACTTCGACACAAACTATCTCTAAGTTTAATCGGTAGTTAGAATAAAGAAATTTTGCACAAACTATCCTTTAGGTGAAGCGGTAGTTAGCTATGGTAATTAGACGAATCTTATATTTGGTTTTAGACCAATTCGCTTTGGACCAATCTTAGTTAAATCGGTAGTTAGAATAAAGAAATTTTGCACAAACTATCCTTTAGGTGAAGCGGTTGGTTTTAGACCAATCGTGTTGTTGGACCAATCGTACTATTGGACGAGATGGTTTTAGACCAATTCGCTTTGGACCAATTGGAATTAGACCAATCGTCGTTAGACCAATCGTCCGGTACCGCTTATGACAGGGTACACAGGAAGGAACTATGGGAGGTATTGTAGATATATGGGATTAGGGGAAAGCTGTTAAGGACACTCAAGATTTTTTACGAAAGTAACAGAGCCTGTGTTAGAATGGAAAATAGAGAGAGCAAGTAGTATGAGGTAAAAGTGGGACTGCATCAAGGCTGTGTCATTACAAAGGATTACAAAGGCAGAGCATACCGACAGGAGACTTTTTGGTCCCTATCTAGGTCGGATGCGAAAAAAATCAAAATAATAATAAATGAATAGATAAAAACTATAATAATGTAAATAACAAATAGAATATATAAATAAATGCATAGGTATTGTTG
>NC_134802.1:37895625-37898125 GCF_046742065.1 Oratosquilla oratoria
CAAATGCCCATCCATTGGACTTACCAGCCTACAATTCATAGCAATAGCCATGTAATGCCACATGACTCCAACTTGACGCTTCGGAAGGATTCCACATACAACAAGAATCCCTCTCTTATCCCTAATTCATCTAGCGCATCACAGAACCGCGTAAATAATTCCTCACTCCCTACCTTACTTATGTCATTCCCTCCAGCATTCAAGCAAACAATGGGTCTTTCACCTTCTTAGACCATACATTCTGCAATCCTGTCTAACATCACCTACCTCCGCTCGAGGGAAATACACCTGGGTCCCATGCTTCCCATCTTTATCGCAAAAAGTTCTATCTAAATATCTCACCTGACTATCCCCTACAACCAAAATATTACCTGTGGGCAGGGATCTGACGACTCCCCTGACCTTCTTCTCTTGTATCTTCTTCATTTCTTCATCTTGTAGACCCGAGAGAGCTTGAAAGAGTTCTTGCATTTAAGCGGGCCTGGTGAGGGCTTTTTACCATCTCTTCGTGTTTTCTTTGTCACCGTTTTCCACCCGAGTTTCAAACAAAGGATTACAAAGAATTACAAAGGCGGAGCATGCCGACAGCAGACCTTTTGGTCCATACCTAGGTCGGATGCAAAAAAATCATCATAATGATAAATAAATAATTGAATAAGTAATAACTATAATAGTGTAAATAATAGATAAAATACATAAAGAAATGCATAGGTATAGTTAAATAATAAACAAACAGGTAAATAGTAAATAATAGTAAATTGACATATAACTAATAATAATCAAGCAGATAATAATAAGCAAACAGACAAATGATAACAAAACAAATAAACAATAATATAGAATAAATGATAGTCATTATGACATCTTGCTTAGGTGTTTATCTAAATGATTCTTAAAGTTTCGAACTGAACTACATTGCACTGCCTCTGCAAAAATCTTATTCCATTCATTAACTAAACGGTTGACGAAGTTCTACCCACTTCCAATTTGAATCTATTTCCGGACAGTTTGAAACCATTGTTTGTTTGTTTTTTGTTTTGTTTTGTTTTTGTCTGATTCTCATTCAGTGTAAAAAAATTGTAACTTTTGATGTTGTCACTTCCCTTTAGAATCTTAAAGACCTGTATCAAGTCACCTCTGAGTCTACGCTTTTTTAGGAAAAACAGATTCATATGTTTTAGTCGATTTTCGTATGATTTGTTTTTTCATATTTGGCATCAGTTTTGTGGCTCGCCGTTGTACTTTTCCCAATCTGTCAATATCTTTAATGAGATTCGGTGACCATACGGAAACAGCATATTCCAAATGTGGACGAACTAACGATTTATATAGCTTGTTAATGAGTGATGGACTTTTGAAGTCAAAAGATTGCTCAATCAGTCCTAGAATCTTATTTGCTTTCTCAGAGGCTGAAATACACTGCTTGGGTGATTTGAGATCGTTACTGATAATTACACCGAGATCCTTTTCACTATCCACTTTTGTTAACGAATTTCCAAATAACTTGTAATCGTACTTACTGTTATTTTTACCTATGTGCAGTACTTTGCATTTACTTATGTTAGATTTCATTAGCCACTTTTCAGACCACTGCTGTAATTCATCTAAATCTTCTTGAATATCTAGTTGGTTTAAGTGATCATTTGCCATTCCATATAGTTTTGTATCATCAGTAAATTTGGAAACAGTGGATTTTAGTCCATGGTATATATCACTTATATATGCTATGAATAAAAGTGGTCTAAGAACGGAACCTTGAAGAACTCCACCTGTAACATTTTTCCATCCAGAAGTTTTTCCATTTAAAACAACTCTCTGTTTTCGACCATTCAAGCAATTACTAGTCCAACTTAATAGGATACCACTTATTCCGTGTGAAGCTAATTTAGTAAGTAGTCTTTCGTGTAGGACGGTATCAATAGCTTTGGCAAAGTCTGGATATAAATCTATATTGTTTCTTTTGTCATAATTCGAGATAACTGTGCTGTAGAATTCGAGTAAGTTGGTCACGCAAGAACGTTTCCGTCTGAAACCATGCTGGCTATCATTTATCATACAGTTGCTTTCTAAATAAAGTTCGATAGCATCTCTGATGATAGTTTCCATAATTTTTCATACGATTGAAGTCAAAATTATAGGCCTGTAGTTATTTGGATTCTTTTTGTCACTTTTTTAACATGGAAGTAACGTTAGCTAGCTTCAATTCTCTTGGGACATCTCCGGATATGGTGGATTTCGTGAAAATAATTTCTAATGGAACAACAACCTCATTTTTCATTTCCTTTAAGATTCTTGGATGCCAACCGTCAGGCCCTGGTGTTTTATTAACTTTGAGTGTCTCTATATACCTTTTAATTTTTTCTTTTGTTATATTTACCGTAGTGAGTAAGTTTACCCTAGACTTTTCACAGGTTTCTATTTGGAGTTCACTTTGAGGGGTTTCGTTTACGAATACCGAGCTAAAATAATTGTTTAAGATATCACACATTCCATTGGCTTG
>NC_134802.1:37905625-37908125 GCF_046742065.1 Oratosquilla oratoria
AGAGCAAGTGGCAGACGCTTCCGACAACGGCGGCAGACGCTTCCGATAACGGCGGGACAGGATCGAACTGCGATGACTGTGGGTATGACGAAGGAAGGATGACTTTACAGAGTCATGTTGGTAAAGGCATGTCGACAGGAGAGACCTTTGGGTCCATAACGAGGCCAGATAAAAAAGAGAGAGAGATAGAGAGAGAGAGAGAGAGAGAGTGAGAGAGAGAGACTGATTAAGGTGTAGGTGAGGTGTTTACTCCAAGAGGCCCTGAGTATCTTATGCCAAAGCCATCGCCCTTGCCCCATTTTGCGCATCTGGGACTGTTAGGGCAGGTAGCAGTTACTGCTAGGAATTAAAAAAGGTTGCGGGATTCGAACCCACAAATAAGCGAGTGCGAGGCCAGCACGCTTACGATTACGCCACCAGCGCACCATCATAAATGAATGAATAAATAAATGAATGAATAAATAAGTAAATAAAAGAATGAATAAATAGATGAAGAAATAAATAAATGAATTATTATGTAAATGAATCAAATAAGTGAAAATGAATTAACAAATTAATATATATATATATATATGTATATATATATATATTATATATATATATATATATATATATATATATATATATATATATATATATTTGCAGAAACCCTTTGGAAAAATAAAATAAATTAATACCAAAAGTTTTCGTCTATTCAATATTCGGTATTCATTTCTTTTCAAAGTGGTTTCTGCAAGTATTGTTATCACGTGTGCTTAGTGATTTGTTTATATATATGTATATCAGTATAAATGAGGGAAATGAGGGAATGGAGTGTTGGGAGCTAGGAGGTTGAGAACAACTGAATAATATCTATGTTACTGATGGGTGACCACAGGTTTATATATTTACTTGTCCATTAATTCATTTATGATCTCGATGATCTGTTTTCTCTAAACGATACTCCGGGCAGTTTCCATTTTTTTTTTTTTTTCTTTCTTTTTTTCATCTACTATTTTTGATACTTTTTTTTTTTCTAAAAAAAATAGAAAAGAGGAAAAATCCAAAGAGGGCCATCCAATGAAGTGCGGAAAAAGTATTAAATTGGACCAATTTGATCCCCCATTGAGACCGTCGTTCTACCATTTTTTGAGCACCATTTCCAGGTTGAAGGAATAAAAGTACATTTAGTCAAAAATATCGACCGACTTTCCAGAACCAAAGAACTTTAATCCATGAACTAAAATATTATACCTTGCTCCCGTCAGAGAGTAATGAGAAACAACTGAACAAATAATGAATGATAAACAGATAAATCATCATCATCGTCATATGGTTCAACGTCACAAACTCACTCCAATCGGGAGGCCATGACGGTCCCCCTTCCAGAATATTTTGTGTCGCGGAATTTAACCTCACCTCCGCGTCCCCATCACACCCCAACCTCTTTACGTCCCCCCTTTAGCCCCCTTCCCCCCCGTTCCCCCTTCCACCCTACCCCCACCGCCCCCCTCCATCACATGCGCCCCCCCGCCCCTGTGCATTTTCTTGCATTCCAACCCTCCTCCCCCTTCCTCCCCTCTCCGACCCAACCTATCCCGATTCCGTTTCTCCGTCACCTGCACCCCTTTCTGCCCCCCACCCAACCTTCCTCTTCCTTGTTCGCCACCCCCAAGTACTCTTCGCCCCCCCCATATACCCTTCCTTTCCCCCTTCTCAATCCTTCATTTGCCATGTGTTGTCTATAGGACCTAACTCTCTCATTATCTTCCTATGTCTTTGCCCATATTCCACTTTTTTTTTTTTTTTTTTTTTTTTTACATTTTTATAAAAGCCTCTTCCATAGCGTTAAAGTGTTTTTTCTTTATTTCGCTCAAGGTAAAGAGAGCAAATGTTATCCTAGGAGAGAATGTACAATGTTTAGAAAATGGGATTCGGTCTTTCAAAAACCCCTTTAAAGCAAAGTGGTGAAATCTCATTTCATTCCATTCATAAAGAGAATTTTTTTTTTATAAATTTCTATGAGATTTTTGTGATGTAAGAATTCTGCAAAAACGGTACATGTATCATGAATAGATTTCGCCTTTTCATCGTGGAAGTCTTGAACTGATCTAAATAGAATCGTGTAGCGTTTAGTCCCATCTTTGATAGCTCTGATTTTTTTTTTCTAAGTTCCTAGTAGACAGAACTACAATGAATATCTGAAAGATATGGCATGTAGGTAGAAAATATAATAATAATAATAATAATAATAATAATAATAATAATAATAATAATAATAATAATAATAATAATAATAATAATAATAATAATAATAATAATAATAATAATAATAATAATAATAATAATAATAATAATAATAATAATAATAATAATAATAATAATAATAATAATAATAATAATAATAATAATAATAATAATAATAATAATAATAATAATAATAATAATAATAATAATAATAATAATAATAATAATAATAATAATAGCAATAATAATAAATAATAACAATAATAATGGTAAT
>NC_134802.1:37915625-37920625 GCF_046742065.1 Oratosquilla oratoria
TGATGGGGCGATAGGCACCGGGTTCCTTGGGTTTGGGAATCGGCACTATTGTAGCCGTCTTCCAGGCTGTGGGGAGTCTGCCAGTCCTCCAGGATGCACTGACTACCCGGAGAAAGGCCTCGCCTCCTGCAGGTCCGAGGTGTGCCAGCATGGAGTAGGTGACTCGGTCCTCACCGGGAGCAATGTTCTTGCCAGGTCTGCGGGCGGCCGTGAGCTCTCCGAGAGTGAATTCTGTATCAGTCTCGTCTGGCTGGGCCATCATGTCCCCGACGTAATGGATCCTTCCTTCCCGCAGCTGTTGCTGGGTCTCCTGGGTGCGCTGCGGCAGGAAGGCGCTGCTGATTCGAGAGGCGAATTCCTCTACCAACCACTGCGCCTCTTCGACTGGGACATGATGGTTTAGACGTGGGCAAGACCTGTTAGTGACTACATGAAGTTTACGCCAGAGCTCTGAGAGGGAGGTGTGGGTGTTGAAGCCCTCACACCACTCATGAAATTTGTTTATCCTGACACACGTAACCGTGGCATGTGCCTCACGAATTGCCTCTCGGAGGTTGGCAAGAGTGATCTGTGTCCTGTTCCGTCGGAACCCGCGGCGGAACATGCACACCCTGTGGTTAGCCTCTCTCATTTCCTCGTTGTAGTGCCAGTGGTTCTTATGTCCCCGGGTGGGCTGTCCCTGCAGCGGAATCGCAGCACTCGCGGCAGCGTGGAGGGCGACTGAGAAGTCCGCCTCTAAGCTGTCGACGTCACATGACGTAGGGTTGTACCCAGTTGCCTAGGACGCCAGGGCGTTGGAGAATAGAGGGCAGTTGGTCTTGAATTTATACCACCGCGGAATATGTGGCACCACTGGTGGCGGAGCCACATCTCGTATATATACGTGCATACGGCAAAGTGCTCACTGGGGACAACGGGGTGGATCTCCCATCTCGCGCGGGAGGAGAGTGGCAGTCACAAGGGTTAATACGAGCCTGCCTCCCCGTACGTGAGTCGGAGATCCGTCGTTCAACAAAGCGATGTCGGGGGAGGAGTTCATTGTGAGGTGTAGATGATTCCCAGGAGCAGTGGGGTCCTGTGTGGATGATAGAGATGGGTGGTGAGCGTTAAAATCCCCTCCGCGGATGAGGAGTCTGCCCCCAGCGGGGGTGCTCACTTACCCCAAGGTCTAGGACCGCGTGACGGCCCCTGTACAAGTTGTACATGGTGAAGGTCTCATGGCCTTGTTGTATGAGAGCCGCATGAGTCTCCACGCCATCACCACAGTATATAGCGTTGGTGTCTTCGCTGCAGGGTAGGCTGTCCTTGACAAGGGCCATGCAGCCTCTTGTAGTGTCACTGCGCGGTAAGGAGAAAGTGCGATATCCCAAGAATCGCACCTTCTCCCTTAGTAATGTTGCTGTAGAAGAATGATGTCGAAGTCGTATTGCTGAGCGATAGCCAGGAGATACAATCCCTTGAGGTGGAACCCATTGATTTTCCACTGGAGAATTCGAAGTTCAGTGTTATTGAAGAGAGGCATCATCGGTAACCTGTGTCTATATCTGAGTCACTTCCGTCGCCCCGGGTGGCACCGGAAGTTGATGATGCCGAGGAGATGCAGCTGCCATCGTCGGTCTTCCTGAGGAGGGGAGGGGGAGCTCAGTTGGATCAGCAGCGAGTATCTCGGTGGGTGAGACGGTGTGGGAGTGAAAGTGGGAGTGGGCCGAGGTAGGAGAGTGGGGTCGGGGTTGCGGGTGGGGCTGTGCTGGGTCGCGGGGGAGGTAGGGTTATCGCGCTGTCGAGATTTTTGTGATTTTGTTTTGTGTTGTTGGATAGAGGGGGTGAGCTTGCTTTGCGCATGTGTGTTCTGCGCCCGTTGGTGGTGGATTACTTGCATGGCATTATTGATCAGGGTATTGGTTCCTTCGCTGTCGAGGTCAACGTGTCTAAGGGCTGCCTTTAACCCCCACGATGATTGTAGAGAGAATGCCCTTGAGGTCACTCTCTTCGAAGACAAAGGCAGTGGGCGAAAGCGCAGGCACAGAGGGTGCGGGTAAGGGTATGGGAGCGGATGTGGGCGTGTGTGTCACTGGGATAGCGGGTGCAGCGGCATTGTTGGGTGCCGAGGAACCAGAGAGTGTGGGTGATTGGCCGGCGAGGTCCGCTTTAGCGAGGTTCTCGGCTAAGCTTCGTACTATGGTCACTTGCTGCCTATGGGCTGGAGGCGTCGCCGCGGTCGAAATGTTGTTGACAGTGGGATGTCGCGGGGCGCGGGTAGGTCAGGAAAGGTTCCTTTGTCACCAATCTTGGGCGCAGGAGCAGGGGTTTGTTTGTCCTGAGGCGGGGATGTGATGTGCTTCTTACTCCCCTATACAAAAGTTCCTAGTAGGTCCGGAACGAAATCCACCCGTTCCACAGCCCTCTGATATCACTGCGTGGCCTCAGTTTTCCTCACCGAGCACCAAGCGTTCCATGCATGGTGGGGGGGTTTTCCGCAGTTTGGGGCACTTGGCTTGGAGGTCGGTGTCCCTTTTTTTTTATTTTTCGAGGCACGTGTCTGTCATGTGAGGGCGGCTGCAGATGCCACATCGGGGAAGACATACCCGACATTAATTTTGATGGTGGCCATATTTTTGGCACTTAAAACACCTGAGGGGATCGGGAATGTACGTGCCAACGTGAAACTTCCCCCATCCTCCTAATTCTAAATTGAGGATTCGGTATTCCTTGACGTCAATAATCACGTGGGGGGGGGGGGTTCCGTTTGTACTGTTCAAGTAACCACTTAGCGTTAGTGATCATGGCCTGACTCGTGAATAGCTCCAATTTAGATGGGAAATTATATACCACCATCTTCGTCACGCGATCTTCCGGGAGTAGCTTCATGATATTTACACGGTGTCCTCGAAGCTCTTTAACCGCGTCGAGGGTATCGACTACATTTTGGTGGCGGGAGGTGAGGAGGACCGTGCCATCCCGCAGTAGCCTGAAGGAGGCCAGCTGTCCTTGGAGGGGGCAAGTCTCGAGGGCTCTGACGTCATCGTAGTGTGAGTCGAAGCCGTCCGAGAGGAGAACCTTGTAGGCTGGGAGCGCCCTACCAAGATCATACGAGCCCAGAAAGTCTAGCAAGGTCATGCCTTGAAGCTTTGTTCTCTCTAGAATTCGCGTACCATAAGTTATTTTCTTGATAAATATTGTCACCCTCTAAAACTTAGATTATAGAAATATAAAACTATTAATACTGTTACGTCTCACTTATCTATATGTAAATATCTATAAATATTAGTGTTATTACTCTATAAAGTTTAAATTGTATTATATAAACCTAATTAATATTGATGCTATTAAATGCTGTATTCTGTCCTTCTTGCATAAAGAATATTGTTTCAACGTGTATACCTCTGTTGCATCCCGTCTCAAGGTGGATTAGAAAAAAAAAGGTTCGTTTAAACACTTTATTCCTGGACCTGGTCTGATACAAAATCTGCTGGCAAGCCCAAAGGAAAAATCCGGGGGTTGCCAGACTTCCCTAGCTAAAAGTTACAGAAAGCAAAAGGGGCGTTCCCCGCGAAGGGGTGGCCAATAAGAAACAGTTATGTATGAAATGGTGGCACTCTTGAGGGTTGCCAAAAAGGGGTATCGATGTGAAGATCGTTGGGTCTCGGTCCATGGTGTGAGCCTCCCAGCGGTGACATCTGACCGCTCGCCTCGCCTTCGACTTTGAATTTATTTAGAGTCTGTCAGGTTCCTTGGCCCTTCTCTGACATATGGTCGATAAAGGGGTGCCTGGCGAGCGCTGTCCCTGAGTGCCTGGCTGAAGGGCCTCTTGCTGTCTTTTCATACCCGAGATGAAAGAAATCTCCTGGCATCTATCATAGATGAAAGAAATCTCCTGGCGTCTCTCACAGCGTATATCACATCTCGCATTATATGTTTAGTAAACAGTTCCGAGAGAATTGGAGTCTGAATAATTCCTTTCTCTTACTAAAGTGTACCTTTACCAATATGTATTAACCAAACACTACAAATGGTGACCATGGAGTGACCGGACACCCCAGCCACCTCCGCAGCAGCAAAGGACGTCGCCCCTAGCAGAGTCCAGCCGCTACCGCAGCAGAGGACGTCGCCCCTAGCAGAGTCCAACTGCTACCGCAGCAGAGGACTTCGCTCGTAGCAAAGTCCAGCCGTCACCGCAAGATAGGACGACACCCCTGGCAGAGAGTAAAGTCGTCACCGCAGCATAGGACGTCCCCCCGGAACTGCTGCCAGTACCGCCGACAGGCCTGCCACCGCTGGCCCTGAAGCTCCCACTGCTGGACCTACCGCCGCCGGAGCCGCTGCTACTACCGCCGACGGGCCTGCCACCGCTGGCCCTACCGCCACCGGAGCAGCCGCCTACTATTACTGTCAACGCTGGGCCTATAGCTGCCGACGCTGGGCCTACAGCCGCCTCCTGGAGCTATTGCCGCCACCAGAGCTGGTGCCACTCCCGCCCACGCCCCGGACCTGCTGCCGCCCCCGCCCCGAAGCTGATATCGCCGCCCTGCCCGAGGCGAACCTCTACCTGGCCGCCGCCTCACTATTCCCTAGAGAGGCGAACCTCTGCCCGCCCGCCGCCTGCCCAACTGTCTCCTAGAAAGGCGAACCTCTACCCGCACACCGCCTCACTGTTCCCTGGAGAGGAGAGCCTTTGCCCTTCAAGGTACTAAGCAGAACTAGGAAAACGACTACCATAGAGAAGAACGTTATACCGGAATCCGTCATCATCGATCGTGTCAAGCCGACCTATCTGCTCCGTGAGGACACGAACATACCTCACACCAAGTTAGCAGATACTTCACTTGCCCCCAAGAATCACGTCCGGAAAATTTCGTTCCTCCTACCTCGTCACTAGTGGGGGAATAATGTAGCAAGGTCATGCTTTGAAGCTTCGTTCTCTCTAGAATTTGCATGCCATAGGTTGTTTTCTTTATTGATATTGTCATCCCGCTAAAATATAGATTATAGAAATATAACAC
>NC_134802.1:37935625-37938125 GCF_046742065.1 Oratosquilla oratoria
AACCATTCGACATTGAGATAGCCCATTCTAGCGATAATCATGAAATGTCTACCTCATATGTACATCTATATAATGTATATGTTATCACGCATTCATATTTGTAGCTTATTTTTCTAATATTCAGAAAATAGTAAGAAGGAAATCCTAACTCGTTGAGCAGAAATACTATAAAATTTTGTCGTGAAAATTTTCCCAGTTACTGGAATCATTTATATACGTTTAATTATTAACCGTAATTACTTTCTTCATTTTATATTCAGAAGGAAAACTGTTTGTTGCCCAAGTAAGCAGTTTAGCTTTGGAACTGATCTTCATCACTTTTGGGGAAAAAAAAGTTGTAAATACTTCAGTTATGATGGTTGGTTAGTGGTTGAAGGTTGGAGGTTGGAGGTTAAAAGTTGGAGGTTAGAGGTTGGTGTTGGTGTTGGTGTTGGGTTGGGTTGGGGTTGGGGTTGAGGTTGGGGTTGGGGTTGGGGTTGGGGTTGGGGTTGGGGTTGGGGTTGGGGTTGGGGTTGGGGTTGGGGTTGGGGTTGGGGTTGGGGTTGGGGTTGGGGTTGGGGTTGGGGTTGGGGTTGGGGTTGGGGTTGGGGTTGGGGTTGGGGTTGGGGCTGTGTTGGTGTTGTTTTTGGTGTTGGTGGTTGTTGGTTGGTAGTTGTGAGTTTTATGTTTTATATTTTGTATAGGGCGTTATAGGTTGTGTGTTGTGTGTTGTGTGTTGTATGTTGTATGTTGTATGTTGTATGTTGTATGTTGTGTGTTGTGTGTTGTGTGTTGTGTGCTGTATGCTGTATGCCGTATGCTGTGTGGTGTGTGCTGTGTGCTGTGTGTTGTGTGTTATGTGTGTTTCTTTTCTTTCTCTTTTTCTTTTTTCTTTTTCTTGTTCTCTTTCTTTTTATTATTTTTTTCTTTGATTTGCGGGGCTAGTAACCGCTCGGACCTAACCCTTCCAGGTGATCCGGAACAGTTCATATACACGGTTTGTTGTCTACTGTTATTAGCAGGGGCATCGTAATCTCAGGGAAGTGTGTGTGTTGGGTGTGGGTGGGGGAGATATCCCTCAGTAGCAGGCGGCGCCTTGGGGGGAGGGTTTGCCCCCAGGAAACTGAGGGTTGCCTCGGAATGGGAGACGGTTGGGTGCCGTGCCACCCCTGCTGCGGTGAATGACGGGCTGAGTCCTCGGCGAAGGATGTCCGTGGCTCTACACTCTTTCAGGTAGTGATGATGGTGAAAGGGCTGGTGCACCTCGGCCCCACAAAGTTTGCAGCGTTTGTGGTTGTCTCGTCACTTGCCACCCACAGCGATATTCTAGGCGGATCCTGTGGACGGTAGATTCCGCTCTTCTACCCAGAGACAGGTGGACTGCTTTGTACCAAGTGACGAGGTAGCACCACAGCGCTGATTCCGAAGTATAAAACTGGCTGCTGTGTGTAACCATAATCTCACAGATTACAACACAACGGAAAACTACATAGCAACACACATACGAATACACACACACCACCCAACCCCTTCCTTCACGTGACCAAACCGTGAACTGCCCCTGACTCCTAAGAACACCTTTTATCCATATCCAATATACTATGTAACCTAGATTAATAACCATAATATATTTATAAGCATAATCAACTAAACATTCAAACTATTGTAATATAAAAGAATATCTAAGACCTATAAACTGTAATAAATGTAATAATATTAGAATACCATGTACCACTCATTATTGCTGATGTAAGGAAGTTGAAGAAAGTATAGCTACCCCGGAGAGACGAGCAGTCAGTCAATCCTTGAGGTGGTAGCTAAGCAGACCTGGAAAAGTCTGCGCTGTGTAATATACTTGGGAATAAGATTTGTTTAAAGGGTCTTAAAGTGTTTAATTATACCACCAAGAAAGGATAGAACATTTACACTGTGGTTGGCTCTGACTTTCTTGATGCTGATGCCCTTGATCTGTGTAATCGTGCGTGCCAGGAACTGTGAGATTTTGCTGAACTTCGTCTCTGCCTCGGCAGCACCATCCGCAATAGTGTTCCCTAGAATCTCGATGTGACTGTGGATCCAGTGAAATGTTGCAGACTTTCCGTGCTGATCCAAAAGATGCACCGACTGCTGGATCGATGTTATTAAGTAGACGTCATCTGTTATCTTCGCGGACTGAATGACGTCAATAGCCCTCCTTGAGTCTGTGTAGATCACGACTAGCCCCTGCCCAGCTAAGAGAGCGTGGTCCAGGGCCTTGGAGATGGCAACAAGCTCGATCTGAAGAGTAGAGCTTCCCTCAATCACTCTCCATAGCGCGGTCACACCATCTGTGGTTGTAAAAGCCGTACCACACCTTCCCGTGAGGGGGTTCACAGAGCCGTGCATATAGTACGACAAGCTCGCTGGGGGTTGATGGACCTTATGGCCTTGAGGAGATGGAGAGGGGAGGAAAAGGGCTGGAGACCTTTTGGTAGAGGCCTAGTCTCTCCATCTCCTGGAAAGTTTTCTTGGCGACGTTGAG